>NC_051155.1:12204705-12381076 GCF_013339745.2 Dermacentor silvarum | reverse complement strand
CGCAAGAATTCATTTTTATAATGAAGAGAGTGCAACTGAGCACCCCACCCTGTGGTACTCCGGTTTCCTGCACGAAAGGCCGTGATAATGCATTGCCAACTCGAACACGGAATGTGCGATTCAGCAGATAACTTTCAATCACATTTAACATATTACCACGTATACCAAAGTGGGAGAGGTCTCTCAGTATTCCGAACCGCCATGTGGTGTCGTATGCTTTTTCCATATCGAGGAAAACAGAAAGGAAGAATTGTTTGTGAACAAAAGCTTCACGTATCTGTGCCTCAATACGTATCAAATGGTCAATGGTGGATCGACCCTCGCGAAAACCGCACTGGTATGGGTCAAGCAGCTTGTTTGATTCTAGGAAATGTATCAGACGACGGTTTATCATTTTCTCGAAGGCTTTGCAGAGGCAGCTTGTTAGAGCTATGGGCCGGTAACTCGATACGGACGATGGATCCTTGCCCTGCTTCAGGATAGGGATCACTATGGCCTCTTTCCAGGCAGAGGGGATCTCGCCGGAAATCCATATAGAGTTATACAGACAGAGAAGGGTTTTCTTCGTTTCAGAGGGCAGGTTCTTCAACATTTCATATAATATGCGGTCAGGGCCTGGGGCAGATTGGTTGCAACAGGCGAGTGATGCCTGAAGCTCTGCTAAAGAGAAAGGCAAGTTATAAGGCTCGTTCCCGGTGCTCTTTCGATCTAGTTTTTGTTTTTCTATTGCTGCTTTGTGTTTTGTAAATTCTGGGGAATAGTGCAATGAACTGGACACATGTTCAAAGTGTGCACCCAGGTGGTTTGCTTGGTCTTCCAAGCTGTCGCCTTGTGTGTTTACCAAAGGGAGTGAATATGTTTGTCGTCCTCTCACCTTGTTAACCCTGTTCCAGACTTTGGCCTCATCTGTATACGAGTGTATACCTGATAAAAACTTCTGCCAGCTCTCTCTTCTGGCCTGTCGGCGCGTTCTCCTGCCTTCGGACTTTACCTTCTTAAAATTGATAAGATTCTCCGCAGTAGGAGAATCGCGTAGCAACCCCCACGCTTTGTTCTGTTTTCTACGAACGTTCCTACATTCGTCGTTCCACCATGGGACACGGCGTTTGCATGCCGCACCACTTATTTCGGATATGCATTTAGAAGCGGCATCAATTATCAAGGAAGTAAAATATTCCACAGCAGCATCAGTTCCTAACGAAGACATGTTGGCCCAGGAGATG
This sequence comes from Dermacentor silvarum, assembly GCF_013339745.2. Classification (NCBI taxonomy): domain Eukaryota; kingdom Metazoa; phylum Arthropoda; class Arachnida; order Ixodida; family Ixodidae; genus Dermacentor; species Dermacentor silvarum. The sequence goes on along the minus strand of NC_051155.1, from coordinate 12,379,853 downwards.
CTACTAGTAAGATTTCGAAATTTCTCCCAATCGGCTGTGTCAATCTTCCATCGAGGGGCTTGTGGTGACGGCTCAGTTTTGGTTGTTCGCAGTAGTATTGGGAAGTGATCGCTCCCGTACGGATTTTTGGTAACTTCCCATTTAAGTTCAGATAATAGAGACGGGGAAGCTATGCTAAGATCAATAGAAGAAAAGGTTCTGTTTGCGAGACAGTAAAATGTAGGTTCCTTCTTGTTCAGGAGACACGCGCCAGAGGAGAAAAGAAATTGTTCAACAAGACGACCTCGCGCATCGATACGAGAGTCGCCCCACAGACTACTGTGCGCATTGAAATCGCCAAGAACAAGATAGGGTTCTGGCAATTCATCTATAAGGGACTGAAATTCATGTTTATGTAAGTGGTAATGGGGGGGTATGTAAAGTGAGCAGATGGTGATGAGCTTGTTTAGAAGAACAAGTCGAACTGCCACTGCTTCAAGGGGCGTTTGTAGCTGCAAACGTTGACATGCGATGCTTTTGTGAATTACAATGGCAACACCGCCTGATGATGCGAGAGCATCATCGCGATCTTTACGAAACGTAACATACTGTCGGAGAAAATTTGTATGTTTCGATTTTAAGTGCGTTTCCTGTACACACAGCACTTTTGGATTGTGTTGGTAAATAAGTTCTTGGACATCGTCGAGGTTCCTAAGAAGGCCTCTGACGTTCCATTGAATGATTTGTGTATCCATAATTAAAGTAAATTGGTGCTGTGTGTACTAAAAATGGAAATGTTGCTTTAGATTACAGAGCCCTTTCCAGGCCCTGTAACGCGGGATTTGTCCTTTCTGAAGCGGTCGAGGGAACCTCGCCGCTCCTTAGGCGCTTGGTGCGCCGTCGGGATAGGTGTGGTGTCCATTGCTTCTTGTGAAGCGCCGGACACGCGCTCTTGCGAGCGAGAAGTTTCGCGGGAAAGTCTCCCCGCGAAGGACGAGGCATTCGCGCCCACCAGCCCTGAGGTCGATGGGGCTGCCTTTGGGCCTGAGCTGCGCCGGCTGTTGCTAGCGCCAGCAGGGGCCGGTGAGGGTGAGGCAGCCTTGACTGCACCCACCGTGGGAGCTGCTGGCGAGCCTGCGGGTTCGCTATGCGAAGCGCAGGCTGCCACTGAGGACTGTTGTTGTGCCGGCCACCCTAGGGTAACCGGGCCTGTTTGCTGGTTGGGTGCAGTAGGCTTAGCGCCTTCCACCCTGGGGGCAGGAGCCACAAGCGACAGCTCGCTGCGTGCGGGCTGTGCAGGTGGCATTAGCCGCTGCGACGCTGCCCCTTTACGCGCCGCATCAGCATAAGTAGTCGTGTGGAATGGTGAGCACCTTTTACGTGCTTCCTTGAAGGAGATGTTCTCACGAACTTTGAGAGTGATAATTTCTTTTTCTTTTTTCCAATTCGGACAAGACCGGGAGTAAGCTGGATGCTCACCATCACAGTTTACACAGTGAGGTGCTGCTTCACAGTTGTCTGAGGAATGACCTTGCGTTCCACATTTCGCACATGTTAGTCTACCACGGCAGCTCTGCGAGCCGTGGCCAAATCTTTGACATTGGAAGCATCTTCTGGGATTGGGGATGTATGGCCTGACAGCTAACTTTGTGTATCCGGTTTCTATGGTTTCTGGCAGATCGCAAGTGGCAAAAGTCAGGATCAGGTGTTTAGTGGGAATTTCCTTATTTTCTCTTCTGATATTGATGCGCTGTACGTTTGTTACGTTTTGTTCTTTCCAGCCTTCCAATAGTTCGGTTTCGGACAAGTCGATTAGATCTGCATCAGACACTACTCCACGTGCTGTGTTCATAGACCGATGAGGTGAGACGGTAACAGGTATGTCTCCAAATGCCACAAGGTTGTTCAATTTATTGTGCTGCGCTTTGTCACGGATCTCAAGCAGGAGGTCCCCGCTCGCCATTTTGGTGACCTTGTAACCTGGGCCAAGGGCGTCAGTCAAGCCTTTCGCAACAAGAAAAGGGGATACGGTTCGAGCTGGTTTTTCAGTTATCTCACTGTGCACAACTTGGTAGCGGGGAAAAATTTCTTTCGGTCTGAATAGGTTTAATATTTCATCGGTGCGCCCCCTCTTGTGAGGGTGACGATCAAGTAGACGGGGAAATGCAGGTGTTCCCATAATGATTCGGTTTATTTCGGCGGCAATGGCGGCCACCCACCACGGAGCCCAACTAGGGGACGCTGCAGCACTTAAGGTGTAAGGCTGCAGACGCCAGCCGTGCATTGCTGCTATAACCCAATATAAGATACCCAAGAGAGGGCACATACACAAGGTTAACCCGAGCCGCCTATGAAAACGTGGAAGTAACAGAAGAGAATAGGAGACAGGACAGTAAAGAAAGGAGATACGAAAGAAAAAGGGCAGAGAGGATGATAGGAAAAGGCGACTGCCGATTTCCTCCAGGTGGGTCAGTCTGGAGGTGCCGTCTATGTGAAGCAGAGGCCGAAGAGGTGTGTTGCCTCCGCCGGGGGGCCTTAGAGGTCCGAACACCCGGGATCGGCTCAACCCCCAGGATCCCCCTTTCCCCAGACACGGCTAAGCCGCGCACGGCTACACGCGGGAGGGTCCAAGCCTCATGTGCTCGGGTACGTGGTGTCGCAACACACCAAACGCCTGCTTACGCAGACGCCCCTGCGGGGAACCTAATGTTAACGTTCAATTGCATGTCATTAGGAAACGCATCAGAAGCTCATGCGTCAGGTGCACATCAGAAACTCGTACGTCAGATGCACATCAGAAACTCATGCGTCAGGTGCACATCAGAAACTCATGCGTCAGGTGCACATCAGAAACTCATGCGTCAGGTGCACATCAGAAACTCATGCATCAGGTACTCTATAGAAATACGGTGGCCAATTTGTAATAGACTCACATTAGGAATACATCAGAAAGCGCATTAGACAGTCATTAGCCACTCAAATGATTCTGTTGCATAAAGACATCAGCCTCTCTATAGAAAGACATTAAATTTTTTCATAAGGGTCGGCCCATTGGCCAAGCGGCGAGCCGACCCCGGCAGGGAGCTGAGGCTGCTCCACCTCGGGAAAGATACCGCGGTGGAGTACGCTGTTTTCGCTGCCAACAACGAGGGCACATTGCAAGGGATTGCACCGCGCCCCGGTCTCCTGTGAGGCCGGGAAACGGGATAGCAGGTCGCTCGCGAAGGCACGAGTTACCGAACCTTTGCTTGTTCCCTCGGCGTACCAAGCAGGTTGTGTTGCTGGTACGCACGCGCCGTTTATTCCGGTGACCATTGCCGGCCGCGAATTTTCGGCGCTGCTGGACACGGGCGCAAGCGCTTCGTTGTTCGGCGAACAGGTTTTGTCCCACTTGCAAAAGCACGCAGTGCGCTTGCGGGACTGCCGAACGACATTCAATCTTGCGAAAGGCGTGGCCCATTCGGCTGGCGCCGTAAGGCTTACTGTCAGGTGGGGAGAGCGAATGAGACGCACGCGTTTCGTTCATTTCTCAGGGCTCAGTGTTCCTGTGATTCTCGGCAGGGACTTTCTCCGTAACACTGGGATCGTTGGGGACATTGCGAATGGCGGCTATCGCGACGGTCAGTTCACGTCGCTAAAGCCGTTCATCAGCCCGCCGGCGTCCGATCTTGCCTGTGCAGATGGGGCGTCGGAAGTGTCGCGCGCCGAGTTCGGGGGCAAGCCCCCGAGCTTCGCGCTCGCCCGCTCATGGTCCCCTTTGGGATCGAGAGGCACGGCACGAACCGTGTCGCGCGCAGAATTCGGGGGCAAGCCCCTGCGCTATGCGCTTGTCGACTCACAATCCCCAGTGGGATAGAGCGACACGGCACGAAGAGGCACCACATCCTCTGTCCGCCTGTGCGGCTCATTTGGATGATGCACAGAAGGCTCGTTTGTCGGCACTGTTACGCGACAACGCAGACCTTTTAACCGATCAACCGGGCTGTACCGATTTGGCGAGCCACGCGATCGAAACTGGTGACGCGCTTCCTTTGAAGTGTAACCCCAGGCCCGTCAGTCTTGCCAAGAGGCAGGTGATTGATGGTTTGCTGGACGAGATGCTATCGGCCGACATTATCCGCCGATCGTACAGCGCCTGGGCGTCTCCAATTGTGTTGGTGCCTAAGAAAGATGGCAGTCATCGCCTGGGCGTAGACTACCGCCGTCTGAACGGAGGGACTCGTAAGGATGCCTATCCGCTTCCTACGATTAGCTCCATTGTAGGAACCCTGGGCAGTGCGAGGTACTTCACTACGTTGGATGCCTCGAAAGGGTACCTACAGGTCCGGATGGATGCGCGTGACCGGTCCAAGACCGCGTTCACGTCCCACAGAGGGTTGTTTGAGTTTACTCGTATGCCCTTTGGTCTATGCAACGGTCCTGCGACCTTTCAGAGACTGATGGACCGCGTCCTCGGGGAAGCAAAGTGGTCATACTGCATGTGCTACGTCGACGACATCGTGATTTACTCACGAACCTTCGAAGAACACTTGGCCCATGTTGCCGATGTGCTCGAGAGGGTGCGGGCCGCCGGGATCACTCTGAATCCTGCGAAAGCCCAACTAGCGCAAACCCGAGTTCAGTTACTGGGGTTTACGCTAGGCGAAGGCTCCATTGAGCCGGACCGGGAGAAACTTCGGGCAATCCTCGATTTCCCCGCGCCCAAGGACGTACCTGGCCTTCGCCGCTTTTTGGGAATGGCCAACTTTTACCGGTCGTTCATCCCGTCCTGTGCCCGAGTGCAGGCGCCCTTGAGCAAGCTCTTGGGTAAGTCGGCCGAGTGGCAATGGGGACCTGAGCAGCAGCAGGCTTTTCGCCAACTGTCTAGCGCCATTGCGGAGACAGCGCAGCTCAGACTTCCCGACCTGACCAGACCGTTCGTTGTCCAGACCGACGCGAGCGATCTGGGTTTAGGAGCAGTCCTCCTACAGGAATACGATGGCGTGTTGCAGCCGCTGGCCTTTGCCAGCCGCTCCTTGATACCGGCTGAGAGGAATTATTCCGTGACGGAGAAGGAGTGCCTCGCTATCGTGTTTGCACTACGTAAATTCGATGTCTACCTTGATGGTACGAAATTCGTAGTGCAAACGGACCACAGTGCGCTAAGCTGGCTGATGCGGCTCCGTGAGCCTGCGGGCCGGCTGGCGCGCTGGGCTCTCCTGATACAGCATTATGACTTTTCTGTGCAGTATCGAAAGGGGAGCACTAACGTGGTAGCTGACGCGCTATCTCGTGTCCCATTGTCCACCCAGAACTTTTCTCCAGGTGCTACAGCCGCTGCCGGTGCCTTAGCGCCAGCTAGCGTCGGGGGCGAAACGAGCGGAGAGAGAGGCGAGTCCGCAAGCGGGCAAACCTGTTTCTCCGCGCTCCAGGCAAGCAGCGCGCCGGAAAGCGTGCGAGCGGGGGAGCTTCACGAAAGCGAACCCATGACGCCGATGGCTGCAGTCCTGAGTGGGGACGAGACCAACCTCCCCTTTGGGAGAATTGGAATCGCTTTCAGCAGGCAAGAGCTACTGAAGGCCCAGCAAATTGATCCGTTTTGTCGCGGAGTGAGCGACGGTCTCAGGGAGACGGAGCGCCGAGACGCTGCTGGTAGTGCGGCGGGCGCAGGGGGGCCGGAAACAGCGTGTGTCGCTGAGCCCCCCGCGGATTTATATTTGCTGGATCATGATGGGCTCCTGTTGAAATACATAGCCACCGATGATGACGCTGTGGACCCGTTCAAGGTGCTTATCCCCAAAAGTCTGAGAAGCGCACTGTTGCGATGTTCTCATGACGAACCCTTGGCCGGTCATTTGAGTGGCTCTAAAGTTTTTGCGAAACTAAGCCAAACTGTGACCTGGCCTAGCATAAAGCGTGACATTTTCGCTATTGCCGTTCCTGCCATGTCTGCCAAATGGTGAAATCAAGGGGTGGCAAGCCGCCCGGGCTGATGAAACCAATCGACAGTGAGCGTCCGTGGCAAGTGGCCACCTGCGATCTTATGGGGCCTTTCCCCAGGAGTAAGCAGGGGTTCACACACCTGATGGTAGTTGTTGATCATTTTTCTAAATGGGTGGAACTGTTTCCGCTTCGTAAAGTGACAGCGCGAGCGGTGCTGGAAAGGCTACAGGAAGTGTTTTGTCGGTTCGGCTTTCCGAAAAGACTGATTACGGACAATGCGTCCTATTTCACCGCTCGGGTGTTTGGTGCTACGTGCCGTTCCCTGGGAATTAATCACTGCACCACTTCGCCCTACCATCCCCAGTCCAATTTGACGGAGAGACTCAATAGAACTCTTAAACCAATGTTAGCGGCCTTTGCCGAACGTCAAAAGGATTGGGCAGACCACTTGAGTGAGCTCGCGTTCGCAGTCCGAACCTCCGAGAATCACTCAACTGGTTTCTCTCCCGCCTTTCTCAATTTTGGAAGGGAGTTGGCTAATCCGGTGACCAGTGTCATGCAATGCCAGCTCGGGGACGAGGAAGCGCCGGCAGACTGTTCTGCTTACGCTTCAGCACTTCGGGACAGGCTGTGTCGGGCTCTCTGTAGAGCAAGGCAGAGTTTGGCGTCGGCCAGGGCCCAGCAGAAGGCTCAATACGACCGGAAGCATCGCCATCTTTCATTTAAGGTAGGTGATCTCGTCCTGAAGCGCAACCACGCTCTTAGCGATGCGACCAAGGGGTTCTCAGCCTCGCTCGCTCCTAAGTGGCTTGGTCCGTACCGAGTAGAGAAAGTTTGGTCTCCACTCGCGTACTTGCTGAAGGATCCCTCTTCGGGAAAACTCAGCCGTGCCCATATCGCCGACCTGAAGGCCTTTGCGTCACGGTCCGACGAGCTCGCGCCAGTGCCCAGTGGCATTGCGCGCAAGCAACGGGGCACACCCGGGGCAACGGACCGCATTCAGACCACGCACCGGTACAATCTGAGGAAGCGGTCACCTGTGTGATTTCGCGCCGGATGACGGACTTTTCCGCAACCGAAGGCCCTCAGTAAAATGCGTAGCCTCAGTGGGCTAGCTTCTTTGTGGCCAGTGCACGAAAAGAAGCTAGTCCCAGCCCAGCGTATTGCAAGTGTGTTTATGTAGTGTTTTAACAGTGTGCATTTTTCCCCCATTTTTTTTAAAGTACGCATGCTGAGTGTATTTATGTTTTTTTTTGAAAGTGTGTTTAATTTTCGCGTGTACAGCCTTATAGTTTAATTAATTACGTGTTTTTTTTCTTGTACGTAGACGGTGAAGATTTTTGTTTTTCTTGTTCTTTTCTTTTTGCTTTTTTTTTCTCTTTGCCGAGAAGGGGGTTGTTGATTTGCGCGGTCGTCAGGCGCGGGGAGGACAATGGTCCGATTGACTCGTCGGTGTGAGGGGGGCGAAGGACGCTTTGCGCCTTCTATGGCGCGGCGCGTTGTGGACGGCGAGGAGCATTGCGGTGTTAGGGAGTGTTGCGCAGCCATGGAGAAAACCTCAAGGAGTGTGTGCGTGCGTGTGTGTGTGCGCGTGCGTGCGTGGTGCCTGTTGCTCTTCGAAGCAACCAGAAGTCGCACCAACTGCAGCATCGGATCGTCGTGGACACTGAAGGTGGACGGGGTCACTGACCCTCTGACGACAGACCGAGAGCCCGGCTCTCTGCGGTCGCCGCCGCTGTGCAAACGCCTTGCAGCCACGGTTGTGGCTGCCCCTTTCATCTTGGCTCCGGCGGCGTGGCCAGCTGACCAGGCAGTGTCCTGCCCCAGCCGGCTGGAGTTCGGGACCGCCACCACCACGAAAGCAACAACTCCGATCTACCAACGGTGAGCCCGTTCCTGCTATCAAGACTGCCCTCGAGACTCCTACGTCTTCGGCCACCGCCCCTAGCCACAGAACTTTACGCGCCGTTTCCCCTTCGCACCTTGGACACTGTCCCGCGCCAGCGGCCGCCTTTTTTTGTTAATATTTCTCCCCCCTCTCGCGGCATTTTTTTTAATTATAGAGCGTAGCAGTTTTTATTTTTTTTCCACGATCCTTGTACATAATTATTGTTATTATAGTGCATGAAAGTGTTTTATATGTCGGAACGCGGTGTTTAAAGTACTTGCTGGGCTGAGGTTAGCATTGAGCTTGTGCATGAAAGACTCAATTGTCTTTGGTGCATAAGCCCCTACTAGCTGTTTCGCCATGCTGGTAGGGGGGCATTTAAGGAGAGGAGGATGTGGGGATTGAGGGTTGCGCCGGCATGATTGCGCGCGCTTCGCCTGCTCTGCCATCCCTCGCCATCGTTCCCCGCTGGCCTCCTTCTCCGCCCGCGCCGCCTAACCGGTTCCCGCGGTGGCGCTGCGCACGCGGCGGTTTTGCGGTGAGGGCGGAGCGCTGACGTCACGACGCGGCCGGTTGTCGGTCGCTAGCGGCGAAGCGTGGACTTCTCTCCGGGACCAGCGCACGGTACGTTCATGCTTTCCTCTCGTCCGCCGACACCTTTGTGACTAGGGCTGGAGCTCGCGCACGGTGCCTTTGCCCGTGCGGGGAGCGCGTACTTTGTGCTGATCCTTTCCCGACGCTAAGCCGAGGAGTGGTGCCATTAGTGCTCGCGCGAGGTCGTACCTCGCCGAGCCGCACTTGCCGAAAGCCTAAGCCGAAGGATATTGCCCGTGCTCTCGCGAGTTGACCCATTGGTTATCGCCAGAGCAAGTAGCATAGCCGCCGGGACTTTTCCTAGCGGCGTGTCCCAGCTTGAGCCTGTGCTCTCGTCGCGACGTGCTATAGGCGCCTGTTACTGTATTTTCGCCCTGGTGCGGGACCCCTTTGGCTCCCCGCCGCGCGGGCGTTTGTGCAGTGCTGGTGCCGACGGTTTCAGTAAACGGTTTTCGTCAACTCAGGGCTTTACTGTGTTTTTTGCGTGCGTCGCTCGGTAGCCCCTTGCGGCCTCTGAGCTCGCGCGCGAGCGGTGCTGGAGGCGACGGCTGACGCGGCCGTGTGGCTCGCTAAGCTCGAACCCGCGGTGGTTGGTCTCCTGTGAGACACCGAGAACCCACATTCTCTAGGTGAGCTTGATTGAGGCGACCTGCAGAGCCCAGGTCACGAGATATTCTTGGATGGTCTTCTGTCCATAAGAGGGTCTCCCAGGCTTCCTCTGAGAAAGCTGACAGTAGATTTTTCGGGGGTGGCTTGCCACACCATACCCGCAAGATATACTTTTGGCGTGGACATTGCATCTGGCGCGACTCAGACGGACGCCGGATGAAAATTCATAACGTCACTTTCGGCGCGGCGCTGACTGGTTGAGCAGCTTTGCGACCATGGTCGCACGACTGAAAATCGAGCAGCGAGCGACAAAATAGTCGCTTTTCGAGAACACCGGCCATTTGCGACCATTTACGACTTGTCGCTTTGTGACCACCTTGGTCGCGCGACCATTGTCAGTAGCCGGTGTTAATGAGCCTTTAAGCTTCGTGTGTGCATTCGCTCCTCCTCCTCGTCAAGGAAGACGCTGGCGGTGTCTGTGCGTGCGCGTGTGCGTGCCAGGGCCTTTCCCTTTGCTGGGCCAGTGGCGGTTCGAAAATCCGTTGAACTGGCCTCCATGTACCGAGCGGCGGCCGCAAGTGTCGGGTACTTTCGCTCTCTCCTTCTCCTGAGCGAGGGCATTCCAGACTCTATAAAAGTCGCCCCCGCCAGCAGCCTTCAGCACAAGCTACAGTGTGTGTCGCTGTCCGTCAGGAAGCTTCTACAGCTGACTCTTCCGTAGCGATGTAATAAACCTCTGTCACTCGTTAAGTCGATCGTCTTGCATCTCTGCCTGTGCTCCTCTCTACTGGTCAAGCTCCAGACCGGCCACGCCACCTCCACGGTCCTGGATGCAACAGTTTAACACTGGCATAAGAAATCACAGTCGAAGGTCTTCTCAGCCAATAGAAGGACTGCTTTTCGTTGTCATCAAGGATTGGACAAACATCAGATATTAAGCATTGCATTATAACCGAAGAATGCGCTTGACCATTCCGCCAGAGCCCTTACCAAGTTTCGACGCGAGAACGTGAAGCTATAAGAAAACAAGCCGACGAATCGCTGCGCAACGACATCATCCAGCCACCGAAAGCCCATGGGCGTCTCCTGTTGTCTTGGGGAAAAGGAAGGATGAAACTATCCGTTTTTGCGTCCATTATCGTTGCCTCAACAAGTGACGAAGAAAGATTATCGTCGCGTCAACAAGTCACGAAGAAGAAAGTCACTGGAACGCCAATGGATTTCGCCGCAAAGTTCGGGAACTATACAGAAACTGGTGTCATACTAAGAATTCATTCCAAGTGATCCGCCTTGCGAACTACGCAGTCAGAATTTGTAAATTGCAATACGAGTCATTATGTAATTAGTTAATAACTTAATTAGTTATTTTTAATTAGTCGATTATGCATTTCAATGTTTTTGCAAGTAATCTCCGCCTCGTCGGGTAGACCAGCTCATGAACGAGAATTGTGCTATCTGCCACAGGCAACCTTTAAAAAAAATTTGAAAGTGTTCGCAGAAACACCCTGTATATAGCGGTGGCAACAAACTATCGTCACAAACGCATTCGCTGCGTTATCGCTACGTCGGATGAGACACACATTACACGCCTGCACACAGCATCAGTCTCGTTAATGGAAACATCTATAAGGACGCTGCGTGTCACGCAGAAGCCACTGCTCGACCATTGCGGCGCTGTTCCCGGATAGGCGGACCACACCTGCGACTGCTGCTCTCCGAATGTGGACGACGTCCGTCCACTGCGGTTTATTGATCGAACGGCTAAGATGGCGCAAGCGCGAGCCTTCGCCTCATGCGTTCTCAACCCCTTCTTTCTCTATAGTTTTCAACACACTTCCGCTGCCACGTTGCACGTGTGCGCTTCCAAGGGCCGTATTCTGAAACGTTCCACTTCAGCGATATTTCTTTTTCGCTTTCAGGCGCGCGATGATTGGCTGTTTTAGCAAAATTGGATGAGCTGATTGGCTGGTTGAGCCAGACGTCATTCAATTTTGCTCAACCAGCCAATGAGCGCGCGCCTGGAAGCGAAAATAAAATATCGCCCAAGTTTCAGAACACGGCCCCAGAAGGTATAGAGACGCTGCACAGGATGTCGGACCTGCTGGTCGATCGCCAGTAGTAGGTATCAGTAATGACCTTTTCAAAGCACTTGAAAGCATTCGGTCCACAGTGCAGTGAAGAGGCACATAGAAACTAGATTTAGCAGACGACGCTGGAGGGGTTGGAAGCCTGCCGACCATGGCGGAGGTTATCGAAGTCGGTCTTATTAAAGGAAACAGAGGAGAACACACTTGCAGGAAACGACGGTTGCTGGCGGCGGTTGTGATGCTTCGAGTGGGCACAGGGACATCAGTGCGCGGAATCAGATACAACTACGTCCACAGATTCGGGCTTGCTTGCTTGAAAGCCTTTATTAAAAACAAAAGGAGTGGTGGAGCCTATAGGGGGCTTCGCAATGGGTGTAAGTCCCTATTCCGGGACCCCATTGGTACCAGCCGCCAGCTTAGCTCTCCGAACCAGAGCCTTTTGGGCCTTAAGATCTGAGCAACCACGCAGGGCCGCCTTCCACTCCTCTCACGTTGGCTTAGGTTTGGGGGGAAGAGCTGGCAAACCCAAAGCAAGTGGTAGGTGTCAGCCACCTCCCCATAGCATTGGCACTTGCCAGTGAAGGAAAAATCGAAATGTTTTAAGGTTGCCGGGCACAATAAAGTCTTAGTAAAAAGTCGGAACAAGATGCGTTCATCAGCCTAGCCCAGCCCTTTTGCAGGAGTTGGGTATTGGCGGTGCCTGTCCTTGTAATAGGTCGTGATGTCTTTGAAAATAAGAAGATAGCCGCTTTCGGGTTCCAGGTACTCAGGTTCTAAGTGGGACGCCCGATGGATGAGTGCTCGGGCTGCCGTGTTCACGGCTTCATTCCCTATTAGGCCCTAGTGGCCCGGAGTCCGGACTAGACAACGGGGGTTAGGATCGATTCCCCCGTTGCTATAGTTCTGCAATATTCGTTCCGCTAGCGGGGTGACCCAGCCAGCTTCATAATTTCGACAAGCCTCACGCGAGTCGGTTATGATATATTGAGATCGGGGATCAGAGGCAGCTAGGCCGATAGCTACTTCAGCTTGCGTTGAGCCCGGAGCTTTGAAAGCGAGCCCATCTACTTGCTTTTCCTCGTGGATGAAGGCTGCCGTATACCACTCCCGACGACATGAACCAGCCACATCCACGTAGAAGACTCCGTGTTTGTTGCCATTGTGGCGTTGCACGGCGTCCGCTCTCGCCTGGCGACGACCACTATGGCCTTCCCTATCCATCTTTGTGGGGAGGAGTCGAACTCTGACGGCGCGTCTCCAGAGCTCGGGCACTCGGACCCGCTCCTCATTATGAAAGTAATGTTTAAAGTGGAGCCGGTCCAGCAAATGCCGTCCCGACTTTGTTTGATCTAGACGTGTATATTCGTTGATGAGGTGGGCTTCCTTGAGCTCCTGAAAGGTGTTCACCATTCCCAAAGCGAAAAGTCTCGCGTTAGAAGTTGTGACAGGGAGGTCAAGGGCCCTCTTCATCACTTTGCGGAGGATAACCTCGACTTTGTCTTCATCATGCTTCCGTAGATAGAGATAGGGGACCGAATATAGAATTCGGCTGGTTACGAATGCATGAGCTAGCCGCACAGCGTCCTTGCTTTGTAATCTCCCTCCCTTGTTGGCCCATTTGGTCCCCAACCTTGCGGTGCTTTTCTAGTGTTGTGTCGACTCTTCTTTGATTTTGAATAGAGTCCGAGAATTCGGATCTCCTTGGCCTCGTGTATGGGGCCACTAGCCGAAGAGAGGCGTATTTGTGTAGTGTCCTTAGGCGATGGTCCAAGGTGCACAAATTCTGATTTGTTTGGTCACACTGGAGGCCGCAGTGCTCTGCGTAGCGATCCACTACGTGAGCGTAGCGATCCACTACGTGAGCACGCATTCCTCCATGTGCCATGTATTTCCCTCTGTGGCCCAGATGGTGATATCATTGGCGTACAGCGCGTGCCGCACGCCTTCGAAACCCTGAAGCTGGGCCGGGAGGTGTACCATCGCAAGGTTAAAGAGTAGAGGGTAAAGTATAGCGCCTCGTGGCGTCTTCCTAGTACCCATTTCGTAAGGTCCATATTCAGTGTCTTGGATTCTGACGAGTGCGGCTGGATCCGTCAAGAAATCCTGGATATTGACACGTACACATGTTTATCTTTCACTGGTGGCCGCTTTCAACATTGGCTGACAAATGTTAAACGTTATCACTCGGCGCAGGACGCGCCTGCATTGGAAGCTTCTCGGACGTTATCGATGCTTCTATCCGTCGTCTGTGGTCACCGACGCCCATATAATCTGATTGTATGAGCGACGCGAATTGTCTATAACTTTCTGGAAGACACGCGGGCATCAGGGATTAATCTGGAACCTTCGATGACTCAGGTATAAAAGCCGACGCGTTTCGCCGCTGATCAGATTTTCGACGATCGCCGACTGTGTTCGCCGCTATCGTTGTGCTTTGAGTGTACCTTGCTTTTGTGTGCACAGGTTCGCCCAATAAACAACCAGTTTCGTCGTACACAGTTTTACGACTGTTTTCTTCAGCGTCACTACTACGTGACATCTGGTGGAGGTGCTAGTGCGTTCATGCAGCGAACGCCCCCGCAAAGCCGCGATCCAAGCCCGAAACCGGAGGACAACGCCAACGTCACCAAGGACCAGCGAGCTAGCCGTAGGCAGCAAGGACTTCTGCCGGAGTACGGACTTCTTCCCGAGAAGACCACAGCGATCAAGGCCAAGTCAACGACCCCAATGGCAGCCCCAGCGTCCCCCATCCTGCTGCAACAACCTCGGGAGCCCCCGACCTTCCGTGGATCATCGGCTGAAGACCCTGAAACCTGGCTGGAGACATACGAGCGGATCGCGACGTTCAACAAATGGAGCGACGACGACAAGCTACGCCATGTCTATTTTTCGTTGGATGACGCTGCTCGGACCTGGTTTGAGAACAGAGAGACCACCCTGGTTACGTGGGACCTTTTTCGTGAAAACTTCGTGAGGACCTTCACGAGTGTCGTACGAAAGGAGAGGGCAGAGGTTCTCTTAGAAACCAGGGTGCAATTGCCGAACGAGAACATCGCGATCTTCACGGAGGAGATGTCTCGCCTCTTCCGCCACGCCGACCCCGACATGTCTGAAGAAAAGAAAGTTCGGTTCTTGATGCGGGGTGTCAAAGAGCAACTATTCACCGGATTGATGCGCAACCCGCCCAAGACTGTCGCCGAATTTCTTTCCGAGGCCACAACGATCGAGAAGACGCTTGAAATGCGCGCTAGGCAATACAACCGCCGTGCCCTGACCAACTACGCCGATGCTCAAGCTCTAGGCGCCGACGACCTGCGCGAGACCATCAGAGCAGTCGTTCGCGAGGAGCTGCAGAAGCTCTTACCCAGGTCGCAGCCTCAAGTGGCATCTATCGCCGCCGTCGTCAAAGAAGAAGTTCAGCGCTCACTTGGAGTTCCTGATGTGCAGCCGCAATCGCCGCAACCCCAGCCGGAAGCGCTGACTTACGCCGCCGTTGCCCGTCGTCAAGGCCCTCCTTCACGCTCGCACCAGGGCCAAGTAACGCCGCAGTTCCGTCGCCCACCGCCGCCGCCGCAGCCAGCACGCCCGCCCGTCACCCAGCGCAGCTACCCGAGAAAGACGGACATTTGGCGCGCCCCCGACCACCGCCCGCTCTGCTATCACTGCGGGGAAGCTGGTCATGTCTACCGCCGATGCCCATACCGCGAGATGGGCCTACGAGGGTTCGCCGTCAACGCGCCGCGTCCACAGCTTGGCGAGCGGCCACGTGACATCGCCGACTACCTCGCCGGAGCCCAGTGGCAACCACGACGACCCTCACGCTCGCCGTCACCAGGACGTTACCTGTCGCCGCAGCGCCGACCATACACTGGCCCAGCCCGGGGCCGGTCCGTGAGCCCCTATCCGGGAAACTAAAGGCAGCAACCGATGGAGGTGCGGTTGCTGTACGACGCAATGCCGAAGATCCTCCGACGCCGCCGACGACGACGATTCGCGATTCATCACGACGAGATATCAGCACGCCGCCTAGCAACAGCCTTGACAACACTTCGCCGCCGAAAGAAGACCTTCCGACGCGACGTAGCAGCAGCAGAGCAAGCCGACGCAGCCGTGATCCGACGCCACGAATTAACCGCAACGCCAGACGCCGGTCTACCGATCTAGACGTGCTCATCGATGGCCATAACGTCACCGCTCTCGTCGACACTGGAGCCGACTATTCCGTCTTCAGTGGCCCGTTCGCCGCCAAGTTGAAGAAGGTGAAAACAGCCTGGCAAGGACCCGATATCCGGACAGCGGGAGGCCACCTAATAACGCCGACTGGAATATGCACAGCGCGAGTCACGGTAAACAACCGCACTTACCCGGCGAGCTTCGTAATCCTGCAGCACTGCTCCAGGGATGTCATCCTAGGCATGGACTTTCTAAATCAACACGGTGCAGTCATCGACTTAAGGTCCAAGTCGATAACGCTTTCAACGCACAACGCGATACCACCGCATACAAGCATAAGTTACCATGCCTTGAATGTGCTTGAAGAACAAGTCACCGTTCCGCCTCGCTCCAGCGTAATGATTTCCGTCGGCACCGAAGTGCCTGCAGACATGGAGGGCGTCATTGAGGGCGATCATCACTTACTGCTCGACCGTGAAATTTGCGTCGCTAGAGGCATAGCTGAGCTACGTGCAGGGAAAGCAACGGTGATGCTCACGAACTTCAGCCCCGAATACAAGCACATTAACAAAGGCACCACGGTAGCCTACATCGACGAAATAGTACAAGCCAGCAGTGCTTTCGCCTTCACGGATTCCAGTGCACCCGCAACGACGACTATAATACCTGAACCAACTTTCGACGTCAATCAGAACCTTCCCAGGCATAAGAAAGAACGACTAAAAGCTCTGCTCCTGCAATACAAGGATTGCTTCTCGTCGTCGTCAAAAGTTCGACAAACCCCTGTCGCCAAGCACCGCATCATAACCGACGAAAATGCCCGCCCATTGCGTCAGAGCCCGTACCGAGTTTCGGCGCGCGAACGCGAGGCCATAAGGCGACAAGTCGACGAAATGCTACGCGACGACATCATCCAGCCGTCCAAGAGTCCGTGGGCGTCCCCCGTGGTGTTAGTGAAGAAGAAGGATGGAACCCTACGTTTCTGCGTCGATTATCGTCGCCTCAACAAGGTCACGAAGAAGGACGTATACCCCCTCCCACGGATTGACGACGCCTTGGATCGACTGTACAATGCAAAGTATTTTTCGTCGATGGACCTCAAAACCGGCTACTGGCAAATCGAAGTCGACGAGAGGGATCGGGAGAAGACGGCCTTTATAACACCAGACGGACTGTTTGAGTTCAAGGTCATGCCGTTTGGTCTTTGCTCGGCACCTGCGACTTTCCAACGCGTCATGGATACAGTACTGGCAGGCTTGAAGTGGCAGACTTGCCTCGTCTATTTGGACGACGTCGTTGTGTTTGCCTCAAGCTTCGAAGAACACCTGCGGCGCCTTGAAACAGTTCTTCAAGCAATCAAAACCTCCGGACTCACGTTAAAGCCAGAAAAGTGCCGCTTCGCGTATGAGGAGCTCTTGTTTTTGGGCCACGTCATCAACAAGTCTGGAGTGCGCCCCGACCCTCAGAAAACTGCGGCCATCTCCAACTTTCCTCTGCCCGCTGACAAGAAGGCAGTGCGTAGATTTCTTGGACTGTGCGCCTATTACAGGCGCTTCGTCAAGGATTTTTCACGGATCGCAGAGCCACTGACGTATCTCACGAAGGCCGACGTCGAGTTCAAGTGGGAGACGCCGCAACTCGAAGCATTTGAAGAACTGAAGCGACGAATGCAATCGCCGCCAGTACTTGCGCATTTCGACGAAAACGCCGATACCGAAGTCCACACCGACGCAAGCAGCGTAGGACTCGGCGCCGTGCTTGTGCAGAGGACTGATGGACTAGAAAGGGTTGTAAGTTACGCTAGCCGGTCGCTATCGAAGGCGGAAGCAAATTATTCCACAACAGAAAAGGAGTGCCTCGCCATCATCTGGGCTACATCAAAGTTTCGTCCCTACCTCTATGGCAGGCCCTTTAAAGTTGTGAGCGACCACCACGCCTTGTGTTGGCTAGCTAACTTGAAGGATCCTTCAGGTCGCCTCGCACGATGGAGTCTGAGACTTCAAGAATTCGACATCACCGTCGTTTACAAGTCCGGGCGAAAGCACTCTGACGCCGACTGCTTGTCTCGCGCCCCCGTCGAACCGCCGCCACAGGACGACCAGGATGACGACACTTTCTTGGGACCAATCAGTGCCGACGAATTCGCCGAACAACAGCGAGCCGACCCGGAACTAAGGAGCCTCGTAGACTACCTGGAAGGCAAGACCGTCATTGTGCCGAAGGTGTTCAGGCGAGGATTGGCGTCGTTTTTCTTGCAAAACGACATTCTCCTAAAGAAGAACTTCTCGCCTCTCCGAGCCAACTACCTCCTCGTGGTACCATCAGCATTGCGTCCAGAGGTTCTGCAAGCTCTCCATGACGACCCAACGGCTGGACATCTCGGTTTTTCGCGCACTCTCGCGAGGATACAAGAAAAATACTACTGGCCTCGCCTCTCTGCCGACGTCGCCCATTACGTAAGGACATGCCGAGACTGTCAGCGACGCAAAACACCGCCGACAAAGCCAGCCGGACTTCTACAGCCAATCGAGCCACCTCGCCGACCGTTCCAGCAGATCGGGATGGACTTACTGGGGCCTTTTCCGACGTCGACGTCCGGAAATAAATGGATCGTCGTCGCTACGGACTACCTAACCCGCTACGCCGAAACAAAAGCCTTGCCCAAAGGCAGTGCCGCCGAGGTAGCCCGATTCTTCGTTGAGAACATCCTCCTGCGTCACGGTGCCCCAGAAGTCCTCATCACCGACAGAGGCACGGCCTTTACGGCAGAACTAACTCAAGCCATCCTGCGGTACAGCCAGACAAGCCATCGCCGCACCACCGCCTACCACCCGCAGACGAATGGCCTCACCGAGCGCCTAAATAAGACCATCGCCGACATGCTGGCAATGTACGTCGACGTCGAACACAAGACGTGGGATGCCATCCTTCCGTACGTGACCTTCGCATACAACACGGCCGTGCAAGAAACGACGCACATGGCGCCGTTCAACTTGGTCTACGGAAGGAACCCGGCCACGACGCTTGACGCCATGCTACAGGACGTCATCGACGAAGACAATCTGGACGTTGCCACCAAACTTGCAGTGCGCCGAAGAAGGTTGACAGCCCACCCGCCGGCGCATCAAGAACCAGCAGAGGACCGACAGCTGACATTATAATCTTTGACGACGCTACGTCGAGTACCAGCCCGGCGACCGTGTTTGGGTCTGGACTCCGATACGCCGACGAGGACTTAGCGAGAAGCTGTTACGTCGCTATTTCGGACCATATAAGATCACCCGACGTATTGGCGCACTGGACTATGAGGTCGTGCCAGACGGCATTTCGCAATCACAGCGGCGCCGGGCACGACCTGAAGTCATCCACGTGGTGCGTCTTAAGCCTTTCTACGCCCGCTGACAAACTTAGGTACTTTGTTATTTTGTTATTGTTTTTTGTTATTTTGTTTATTACGCATGGTTTTGTTTTCGCTTTTGTGTTTGTTTGTAGCATCGGGACGATGCTTTTTAAGGGGAGGGTATTGACACGTACACATGTTTATCTTTCACTGGTGGCCGCTTTCAACATTGGCTGACAAATGTTAAACGTTATCACTCGGCGCAGGACGCGCCTGCATTGGAAGCTTCTCGGACGTTATCGATGCTTCTATCCGTCGTCTGTGGTCACCGACGCCCATGTAATCTGATTGTATGAGCGACGCGAATTGTCTAGAACTTTCTGGAAGACACGCGGGCATCAGGGATTAATCTGGAACCTTCGATGACTCAGGTATAAAAGCCGACGCGTTTCGCCGCTGATCAGATTTTCGACGATCGCCGACTGTGTTCGCCGCTATCGTTGTGCTTTGAGTGTACCTTGCTTTTGTGGGCACAGGTTCGCCCAATAAACAACCAGTTTCGTCGTACACAGTTTTACGACTGTTTTCTTCAGCGTCACTACTACGTGACAATATAGGTGAATGTATTCGGGCGCTGTGTTGAAGCATGGTAAACGAACAACGGGCTGAATTCAGGGACTTAGGAGGACTTGGGTATAACGGGAGTACGGTCCGAAGTCCTTTGGTAGAAGGGCGGTTCTTGAAGGAAGGCGAGCTTAACGATGAAAGGACAGGTAGGGATTCCAGGAACAAGGCAGCAACGTGGTTTTCGATGAAGGGCTTGAAGCTTCGAAAGCGAAGGCTGTTGACCTGTCACTACCTGCCAGTAGTTACAGTAGGCCCGGGAGGCTGACTCCTCCTGGGGCACGACATTGCGGTCGTCCAGCTTGCCGAAGCCGTTCTTTTTCTTGCGACACAGGTTGTCGATGGGAAAGGGAACAACGCTGCTCCAGGCCGGCGTGCCGCCTTTGTCGATCTTCTTGACGTGAGCGTTGAAGTTTCCCCACTTGCGGTGCAGCTTGTAGCCGAAGGTAGCCAGGAAGCGCTTGAACGAGTTTGCCAGGGTAGCGGCGGACGGACCTCACCCGGCGAAGACTACGACGCGAGGTCTGTGGGATCTTTAGACGCGAAGAGCCTCTTCGGCGGAAGGCTACCGTAATCCGGGAGCTGCCAGCTTCACTGCTGAAGTTTTGGCGTAGAAAAGCCGTCGTGGCGCGCTTTCGTCGCGCTCGTGGCATGTTTTCGTAGGCACAACAGGTACATTCTCTTGTCGTTTTACGAGCCTGCAACAACCTGATGAGCTGGCTGCTGCAGCGCGGGTGGTTACGGCTGCTGCTGGCGTCCCACCAGAATGGAACGGAAGCCCATGAATCACCCGATGGCGTCCGAGTGACGGATGGAGCCCCAGTGCTGTGACAGTCGCACACTTTCACTCGACCTTGGCTGAAGTCGTAGAACTTCGAGACGTCGGGCGTGTCCGGGGATGGTGGACTTGCCGCTGTCGGCTCGATGTAGCCATGTAGGTCGATGAAGGTTAGTTCGGTAGGAGATGCCGGTGCAGTCACAAAAGACCCGGTTGGATTTGGGGCGTCTTCGATACAACAGCGCTCGTGCTGGGACGACCTGAAACTGGGTGGCTGCACGTATCAGTATTTCTCAATGGCAGAACAGTCGTTCTTATGGCAATTGTTATGGTAACTTGTGTCTTGTTTGTTGTTGAAGAAGGTGTTAGGAGGTGCTCACGCTGTCGATATGCTGGTCACGGGGTGATGGTTCGGAGTGCTGCCTTGCCGGTGGTAGTCGGTCTTCAACTCTGCACGCTGTGGTGGCGGTCGTGATAGTAGCAAGAGAGATTGCGGTTGGCTGTTTGAGTTTTGATCACCTTGCTCGAGTCTCAAAGGCTTGAGCGTTTCGTTTTCGGTTACCTCGAACTTCTCGGTTGTGGTCGTGATCTACAGCCCCATCGCGAGGATCGCCTTGTCGTTCTTGTCGTTCTTCAGGAACAGTGGACGCTGTACCCTTCCTTCGGTCTGAAGTTTTGGTGGTTGTACGTACTGCGTCGATGCAGTGGCATTCGCGCTGACACTCGGTTGGTTACCGCGCCGGCCACCTGCGTGTACTGCCTCCTGTCCTCACAAAGGGCTGGCGACAGTCGGTAGCCATCCAATGACGGCGTGGGAATTCATGCGGAAACGAACCCGGCTGACGGCGTGGCGGATCATCTCGTGCTATTTGATGGCCTCGGTGAATTCAGCTTCAAATTTGTCGTCGTCGATCACAAGCTCTTCGATTTTCGCGTTGATTTCAACAAGGCCATGGTCTTTGCAAATTGGTATGAAAGTTGGTATGCGTCGGCTCAGTATCTTGCAAGGCTTCGGTTGAGGCGGCGATGACACGGGTAGCAGCGCTTCGAATGACGTCACGCTGACGGCGTAGTTGATCCATGGTCGGTTATGCGGACGGCAGAAACCGGGAAGAATCCCGGGTTTCACGGCACCATAAACTATGTTGAAGACGTAGACTCACGTTCGTGCGCTACCGTTTATTGATCAAACTTCTAAGATGGCGCTAGCGCCATCGTTCGCCGCACGCGTTCTCAACCTCTTCTTTCTCTCTAGTTTTCAACACCTAACAGTATTAGGTGTGTTTACGTCCCTTATTTCGTGAACTAATTAACCAGCGCATGTTAGTATTTTGTGTTGGTATCTGTCGCTTCGCAATCCTATATTGGTGATCGCAAGAACGGACATATCGCACCACCGACCAGTTAGGCCCCGTCGTACTTCAACAGCAAGTCCGACATCAGCAGCTACAAGCCCCGCAACAACTAGTCCAGAATTGACACCAACAGTTGATGCAAGATGAGAGCAGCCCTCCGCACAGCTCCACCCGAAGCCATCCCGAACGTCTGCCTTGTCCCCGCGAAACTCCCATCATATTGGGATGACTTACGTGAAGTGTGGTTCCCGTAAGTCGAGGCCCAATTCTTCCTCGCATGCGTCATGGAGCATCGGACACGATACGTCTACGTCTTCGTCCATCTCGACTACCGCTATGCTACCGAGATGCGGAGACATCTCCGCCAACCGACCAGCGGCTGATCCTTACCCGCACCTCAAGCTTGAACTCATTGGCAGGCTGTTACTCTCGGAAGACCTGACGGTCCTCGAGTGTGAAGAACTCGTTGACCGCAAGCCATAGGCGTTCCTCCGCGACACACGCATTCTCGCCAGTAACACGCATATTCACGATCCTGTGACTTAGACGACTACTACTGCACGTCCACGCCATTCTCTAAGTCCAGTACGCGCTACCGTTAAACTAACTTGCCGAGATTGCCTACCGCAACATAGATGTCCTCGCAACATTGTTGTCTCGCACTTTTCAGGCGTTGAACTCTCCACCGGACACCTAAGAGCTAGTTCGCCGCATTCGCGATATCACCCAACAGCTCACCTCTATCCTACAACGCCTGGATCAACGTCCACAGTCGTGCATCCAAGACTCGAAGCCGCCGCCTAGACTCATATTGGTGCTTGGTGACCCACGCGCTGCTACTACCATCCAGAGACCGAGCCCGCAAATGTAAACCGCCCTGTTCTGCGAGATTTCAGGAAAGCCGCCTGCGGCTCGTACATGCACGCGGAAGCGGGCTGCCAACCTGCCTATTGCGGCAGCGACATTTGTCGCTACTCACGTGCACAATTTCATGATAAACGTTAATGAACCTCCTACGAGAGAACTGCAGCGATCAAGACCTATGCCTCAATCCACCTGCAGACCCCACACTGTGGATTTCGTTGGAAGTTCGTCATTGATGACGCCGCTGAGCCAGTGCCGACTTCACACATGCCAGCGAAAACTGAATGCATGCGTCATTGAAATGTTTTGGCTGTAGCAAGAAAGGTCCAGCTTATAAGAACACAAAGTTATCGAACAAGCAAACGCGGAATATGAAAGTTCTTGCCACTGATGCAGAAGTTACGTTAAACGGTATCACATGCTCCGCAAAAGATACCATACGTCTCTTGATGAACAAGACGCTGCTTGAAAGGAAGTTGGATACGTGAGCAGCGGTATCCGTGATTTCTATGAGGCAACAGTTATTTCCTTCTTTCAAGCTCCACGCGAAAACCTTGTGCCTCCACAGGTGCACTAGTCGAACCAGTGGCTGGAGTTGTTGTTGAGCACAAAGTTTTTTGTTATCTTTGACTGGGAGCAGGAAGGACAGCCAGTTCTGGGCCGATAGTGGTTGCAGCACGTGCGCTTTGACTACAATGTTGGGTTCTCCTGCGACACGGGAAATTGTCAAATTTACATACTTCAAGAGAAAAGAGACCGTCTTATCCAATGGCCGTAAGTTTAAAGGTACGGATCACAGTGTTGGTTTTTCTAAGGCTGTGCAGAACGCCCGCAGGCACCTTGTCGCTTTTGCAAAAGGGAAATCTCGCTTATCATTGCGTTATAAAGCATTGCGCATAGGTACTAAAGGCTGCATATTTAACGAGCCATCACAGGCCGTGAAATAAATAACATAGCAATCGCATGATATTACGAATCTAAAGAGAACTCCCTCTGCCACCCCGCGTAAAAATCTGTCTTTCTCAGTCATTTTCGCTAATATACGTACCAAAACGTGAACACGTATCAAACCTGATGTCATCATGCGCCAGTAACGTGCTGATACTAACAGAAACGTGGCTTACAAGCGAAAATCAGCGACGCAGAAGTTCTCGCAGATCTTCCCAAATTCGATGTTTATCGATGCGATCGGAGAGACGCACGTGGAGGCGTTGTTTTGATTGCCGTGAGCCAGCAATTGCCGTGCACGCGAGTTAACCTTGACAGTGAACTTGAAATACTGTGGTTAAAATATTCCCCGCAAACAGTGCTGCGGGGTGTTTGTTGCAGACCCCCTCACCATCAACCGGATTTTTTAAATCTCTTAAACAACACATGAAATGAAATTACTCAATCTACCCCAATCCTATTATAATCCTTTTTGGGGACTTACCCGGCATTAACTGGCGCAATGGAATTGCTTTACTAACAAATCAAACCGAAGCTAGTGACTCTATAGAAGTGCGTATAAATTAGAATTTAACGCAACTAGTACTGGAGCCGACTCGTGTCTCTGGGACCTCTGCCAATATATGAAATCTTTACTAACCAATCATCCTGAAAGATTATCTTCCCTATGATCCGTGAGGTTAGTGATCACAAATTTATTCATGGTGTTTTAAACTTCACTCCCCCACCACATGACAAGACAATTTGTTGATATGACAAAGGTAACTATCAGGCTATGAGTATAGAATTGAACGCATTTTTTCTACCTTTGCCGATGAATTTCATAACTGTTCAATTTATGATAACTGGGTGATGTTTAAAAACAAGCTATGTGAACTAAAATGTCAATTTATTCCCATTCGCTCCAAACGACAAAAGCCATGTTTTACGAGATCTATAAAATGACTAGAAAATAAAAAAGGCTCCTTTATCGTGCCGCTAAAATTAAGACGAGCTCACTTGCGTAGGACAAATATTACGCCACTGAAACTGCGTACTTAATAGGAAATTGCGAGGCGAAGCGAAATTTTTTTCACTATGACCTGCCAAACATTTTGGTTACTAATCCTAGAAAATTCTGGAAGGGGATAAACACTGAACAAGCGCGCGTGAATACTTTTACTAACGAGCAGTGTGAATCGGTGACGGATCTAAGCTGCGCTAACATGTTCAACAACGCGTTTTCATCGGTGTTCGCTAGTGAAATGGGGATACTGCCTAGAGCACTGCACGGGCCCGGGCCGGCCCGTCCGAAGCGTTTGTCGGCGGGCTCGGGCCGGGCCCGGGCTTAAAGCCGCGTTAAAGCCCGGGCCCGGGCCGGGCTCGGGCTTGAAGCCGCGGGCCTGGGCCGGGCTCGGGATTAAAGCCACGGGCCCGGGCCGGGCTCGGGCCCGCTCATTGAAGGGCCTAATTAGGCCTTCGAACACACGCGACCGTTATGCATTGCATGTTTCAATGTATTCTGTGCCAAGCTGAAGTGACACGTGCAAGATGACTGTCATCATCATCATCAGCCTATATTTATGTCCACTGCAGAACGAAGGCCTCTCCCTGCGATCTCCAATTAACCCTGTCTTGCGCTAGCTGATTCCAATTTGCGCCTGCGAATTTCCTAACTTCATCACCCCACCTAGTTTTCTGCCGTCCTGGACTGCGCTTCCCTTCTCTTGGTATCCATTCTGTAGCTCTAATGGTCCATCGGTTATCCATCCTACGCATTACATGGCCTGCCCAGCTCCATTTTTTCCTCTTAATGTCAACTAGAATATCGGTTATCCCCGTTTGTTCTCAGATCCACACCGCTCTCTTGACTATATATCATATCAGATGACTATATCTTATCAAAGAAAATAGTAAAACAGATGAATAGTATTAGTAGTAGAAAACTTTATTTTATGTTTTAAGAACGAAGTCCCAGAGGGTGGAGCCCTCAGTCCAGGGCCCCATTTGCTGCTGCTATCCGGCTGGCCCGGTCGATCAGGCATCGCTGGTCGTCGAAGGCTGTGCTGGAAAGAGCGGCTTCCCACTGGGATGGGGAGGGGTTGGGTATTCTAGGTAAGCCGGGTGGTTTGGAGCATTCCCACGTAGAATGGTAGAGGTTTGGGTGACCACCACAGAAAGGACATTTGTCGGGGTACTGGCTAGGGTAAAAAGTGTGGCGGAGAGCAAGGCTGGGGAACGTATTAGTTCGGAGCTGACGCCAAGCGGCTGCATCTGCACGGTTTAGCTTCACGTGTGGTGGGGGGGAATGTTCTACGGGATAGTCTGTGGTGTTGTAGTATATGCGTGTATGTAAGCGGTATCGTTTCCACCTTGTCTAGGTTGGACTGGTCTTCCACCGGTGTCTGGAGGGTTAGGCCTCAGGCTGCCGCATGAACGCGCTCATTGCCAGGGAGAGACGCATGCCCAGGTGTCCAGACTAGGTGAACTAGTGGAATGTTTTGCTTCTTGTGTAGAATTTTATGAGCGATCGGTGAAATCCGTCCTTGTGCGTAGTTTTGACATGCTTGCTGGGAATCTGTAAGAATATGTATGATCTTATCTGGGGGTTGAGCGCTGATGGCGAGGGCTATGGCACATTCTTCGGCTTCCGTGCAGTTGTCAGTGCGTATTGTGGCTGATAATAGTGCTTCGCCCCTCCAGTCGGCCACCGCTACCACTTTGGCTGTAATGTCAGGGTAGCACGCGGCGTCTGTATAGAAGGTGTCGAGGTCGTTGCAGTATGCTCGGTGCAGTGCCATTGCACGCGCAGTGCGCCTGCCTTTATGGTGTTCGGGGTGCATGTTCCGAGGTATGGGGGCCACTGTAATGTTTTCTTTGATGTTTGGGGCGATTGACAGGGGCTCTCGTGGGGAAAACTCTGATGTTGGGTAACGTAATTGTCTGAGTACGTGCCTTCCTGTCGATGTACGTTTAAGTCGTTCGATCTGCCCGACTTTCTGGGCTTCGATTAATTCGGCCGTGGTGTTATGTAGACCAAGCTGTAATAGTCTGGCTGTTGAGGTGTAGATAGGAAGGCCTGTCGCCGTTTTCACTGCTGTTCGTATGAGTGTGTCTAGCTGGTTTGTTTGGTTTTGGGTGAGTCGGTGGTAAGGTGCGTGATAGGTAATGCGGCTTACGATTAAAGCGTGTATGATGCACATGACGTCGGATTCCTTTAGGCCGTGGCGGCGGTTCGTGACCCGCCGGATCATGTGCACTACTTGATTAATCTCTTTCTTCAGTAGCGTCAGGGTATATGTCGCTTTCGCATTGGCTTGAACATGGAGTCCTAGTAAGCGCAATTTGTTCACCTTATTTACAGGTTCACCCTCGATAGTCACCGTGATGTCAGGCGGTAGGTGATGTTTCCTTTGGAGTTTTTTTACTATAAGCAGTTCTGACTTTTGAGCTGCGCACGTAAGTCCCCCTGCCCGTGCATATTTCTGGGTGACATCGGCTGCTGCTTGTAGTGCGTCTTGTATTTCACCATCGGAGCCACTGGTGGCCCAGATGGTGATATCATCAGCATAAAGCGCATGCCTAATTCCCGGTATGGCATCTAGTAGTGCAGGTAGTCTGCTCATAGCTATGTTAAATAGCACGGGGGAAAGCACTGACCCTTGTGGCGTGCCTTTTCCCGCAAGAGGGAAAGAGTCCGAACGTATATTTCCGATGCCTATAGTCGCAGTGCGATCTTTAAGAAACGCCCGGACGTAATTGTATAGTCGTCGGCCACACTTTGTTGCCGCTAGATTGGTGAGTATGAGGTCATGAGCTACGTTATCAAACGCGCCTTTCAGGTCTAACGCAAGGATGGCTTTGCTTTGTTGAGTGCTGATATGGTCGATTCGCTCTTCCTTAATTTGCAGTAGTACGTCTTGAGTGGATAGCCCCGGTCGAAAACCGAACATTGTGTGCGGCAATAAGGCTTGCTCTTCTAGGTACGGCTGAAGTCTTGCCAGGACGACGTTTTCAAATAACTTTCCTATGCATGATGTGAGCGAGATGGGTCTCAGTTGGTTTAGAGAGGGCTGCTTTCCTGGTTTTGGCATCATTGTAATATCGGCGTGCCGCCATTCTTGCGGCAGCGTGCCCTCTAGCCAGTGGTACTGAAAATAATCTGTAAGTTCTTTTATCGATCTGTCGTCGAGGTTTTTTAAAAGCCGGTAATGTATTCCGTCTGCTCCCGGGGCGGTGTTGCGTACTATTCGATGCAGTGCCGCTCTAACTTCATGTGGTGTGATTTCTTTGTCTAATTCCGAAGGCTCCGCATGCGGATAATCTATGTAAGTTGGTTTGGGGCCTGTACCTATGTAAGTGTCTTTTAGCTGTTGTATTATGGCCGCATCAGTCCCAGGTGTCTGTCTCAAGATTTTTTGAAGGGTTTTGCTGCTCGTTGCTTTGGATTGATTGGGGTCGATGAGATTTCTAAGCAGTACCCACGTTTTGGCGGTGCCCAAGGTACCCTGCATTTGATTACATAGGTTCTTCCAATTGTTTCGCGTTAGTTCGGTTGCGTAACTTTCCGCCTGGGCTGTTAAGGCGGATATCCGCTGCCTGAGCTTGCGATTGTGCTTTTGCTTTTTCCACCTTTTTTGCAGGCAATGTCGAGCCTCCCAAAGGTGTAATAGGTGCCTGTCGACATCGGGATGTTCTGGTGACGTGTCGATGATTTTCGTTGTCGCACGGAAGTCTGTCTGAATTTGTCGGATCCATTCCTGCAGAGTTTCTGGTTTCAAGCTGCCTTCGTAGGTTTCGTTGGTGCTTTCTTGCTTGCGCCGCTGTCGGAACTTGTCCCAATCCGTCATTCGTATTTTACGTTCTTTAATTTTTGTTCGCGGTGTTATTAGATGCGTTTATATTATATTGTGGTCACTACCGAGGGTCTCATCGAGGTTGTGCCATCCCTGGTACCTGATGTCTTTGATCAGCGTAAGGTCGGGGCAGGTGTCTCGACTGACACTGTTGCCTATTCTCGTTGGGTGGGCTGCGTCTGTAAGTATGGTCAAGCCTAGTTGTGCTATCGTCAGTGCTAGCCGTCGACCCTTTGGATTAGCGGTCTTGTAACCCCACGTTGGGTGTGCTGCGTTGAAGTCCCCTACAATAAGCAAACGTTGCTTTGATTCCTTTAGTGCGTGTTTGAAGAGCCCATCGAAACAGTCTGCCCGCTCTTTAGGGGCACTATAGATGTTGAGGACAAAGAAGCTAGGCTCTTTCCTGTCTACGGGAATGATTTCGATGAGCACGTGCGGTATGCGTTCGGAGCTGAGGGTGTAGTCGATTGCGGTTAACCTCTTTGACACTAATGTCGCTGTTTTAATCGGACCATTGTGGTGTTCTTTGTACGCAAAAGTATTGTATCCAGTCAGTTTAGGTTCAATGTATGTTTCTTGTAGGCCAATATGTCTGGTGTGTGTGTCTGTGCGTGTATGAACTGCGTTTGATTTCCGCGTTTCCGGCGGAAACTGCGGCAGTTCCATTGCCTAATTTTGATGGGTTGTGTTTGCGCGACATTTTGTTGTCTAGCCATTTTTTATTGTAGGCTGGCCTGAGATGAAGGGCGTGCGTAAGGATGCGCCCGGATATCTTCTCTTGCCTCGAGCGGACTAACACGGGTGCGGTTAGGGGTGGCGTTGTGGACGACCGTCTGAGTAACTTCGTCGCGAATTTGTTGTCTAAATTCTTGGGTTAGCTCAATGAACATCTGTTGCAGGGTGGTTTTGATTTCTTCTTTTATTTCCAGCCTATCTTGCGATAAACTCTCCTTGAGTTCCTGTCTGTCCCGTTGCATTTCGTTGCTCAGGCGCTCTCTATCTTGTTGAAACTCGTGTTTTAACTGGTGTAATTCCTGTCGAAGAGTGATTGCCATTTCGTTTACTAATGTTCGCATCTCTTGCCTAAGCGTTCGGGCTATGTCATTAATCATTTCCTGCACCTGGGCGTTGGTAGTGAAGTTATTTGTGAGAGGCACCTGCCCTGTATGAGTATTGTGTGTGCGTGTTGTAAGGGGTGGAAAATTAGTGGCAGTGGGAGAAGGTAAGGGGGAAGGATTTGAAAGCCGCTCAGCCCAGCTCACCTTCGGCGGATTCGTACCAGGGCCCTTCGTGAGCGCTTTCCTCTCGCTCTTCTCCAGCATGTCGATGGTTGACCGTGATTCCGCCCCTTGCTCGTTTGTAGCTGCTTCATGCCGTTCATGTCGGGGTGTCTTTGTACGTGGTAGGCTTTGTGATCTGGATGCGGATGCGTCCCTGGATTTATCTCGTTTCTTTGAGTCCGTTGATCTTCGGGGTGATCGGCCTCTGTCTACGTTCGTCTCCGTGGAAGCTGGCGGCGATTTTGACCCGGGAGTTTTTGGTTGATTGGTGCTAGTCCCAGGGTTGGTGGTGGTGGGAACGTTGTTGGCGTCACTGGTGTAGCCGGCGTTACGTAAGAAGTGTGATTTGTTGAAGTGCTTGCGCTGCCTGGCTGGACAGCTTGGGTCCGTAACTGGGTGATCGCCTTCACACAGCACACACTTGGGTTGACATTGGTGGTCCTCCGATGGGTTTTCGTGTCCGCAGTTTTTGCACCGGGCACTCTCCGGCGTGGGACAGATGTCCGCCCTGTGCCCGGTTTTCAGGCATATGCTGCATACCTGAGACAGCGGTCGGTAGGGTCGACATAGGAGCTCTCCACCATAATAATAAATTGTTCTTGGGACTTCCAGCCCGTCGAAGGTGATGAGAGCAGCCGTCGACTTTCCGAGCATGCGTGCGAAGAGAATCGGTGCTTGCGGGGAGCGTAGATTAGCCATTAGTTCGTCCGGGTGAGTTTCACTGTCGATCCCAGTGGCAACTCCCTTGCAGGACATGTCGGGGGCTGCCACGTATGCGTATACTTGGTACTCCTTCCCACCAAGTTGAAGGGTAGTGATCCGTCTGATGCGTTCCGCCAGCTCCTCCTTTGGCGTGCTTGCCACTGCCAGGTTCTGTTCGTTGCGGATTCTCAGTCTGAGTGCGTCAGATTCGGTTGCAGTAATGTGGGCAGCCTGACGCACCGCTCGGGCGACGCGATGCGATTGCCATTTGCTGAAGTCGAGGCCGTCTCGTGGACGGAAGACGATCTTGTAGTCAGACGGTGGAAGTGGTGGGAGTCGTGGTTTTCGTTCGTGTGCCTGGTTGGGAGCGCGGTCTGGTTTGGATTCTCCCGTCGTAGTTGTTGGATGGCTGGTATCGCGTCGGCGTTTACGGGCAACGTACCGTAAACCAGTCTCCCCCATTGCCGTCAGTATCGTTGCTTTCACCTTCGATTGCGGCGTTCTCATTTTTAACAGCGGAGGTGTTTCAGCCGGGTCTAATGTGTCCGCTGAATACAAAAAAGTTGTCGCAGTTTCACCTGAAAGGCGAAGCATCAATTGCGATAGCAAATTTGTAGAGAGCTATACGGAGTAATGATATTAGCTTTATCAGCTGTATAAACTTTGACATGCCGCAGCACCGGCAACACGCAGAACTGTTGTCGACGCCGTCGGCGTTTTGCCCGCGTTCGCTCAAAATGCATGCGGCGTTGGTGACTGTTGCCGGAGCCTCTGGTATAAATAGGAACTTGGTGCCGCAGCTAAACGTCGCGTCCCTTCCCTCCCCCCCCCTCCCCCACGGCTTTTCGCGCGTCGGAAGAAGGCGCGTTTGCTCTACATATATGGTGATTGTAAAGGAGGAAAGAGACGCCAACTTCTGCAGCCCTTAAGGGAGCACGGCGCAGAACGCGCGTTTGTTCTCCGCCGTGCGTTCACTCCCCGTCAAGCGCGCGCCCCTCGCGCCCTTTCACTCGCAAATACAGCGTTCGGCGCGCGGCGACGATTTCATCTCCATTGACGTCATACGGAACCTCACGGTGACGGCGACGACGACGGCGACGCCGACGGCAGAAATCTGCTTTTGAGTGTCCATATAATTGCTATCGCAATAAAATGTGGGCCGATCCTGGCAGCAGTGCAGAAAGGGTCCAAGCGCAATAGCACATACACCTGTGAACTAGCGAAGCTGGGCCTGGTTAAGTCTAGCTAAGAATGGTGGGGACTAATTGCATATCGATAGGAAATTGATAGCCAATCAATAGATAGTCGATAATCGATCATTAATCAATAAATTCCCGAAAATGCTGGGGATGACTTTAGCCTAGCCCAAATACGTGGCCAATACCTTACGATAGCCAATCGACAGCCAATCAATAGCTAATCGATAATTGATCAATAATCAATAAATTCGGATAAGTTGGTAGTGCTTAACCTATTCGAAATACGTGGCCAATATCTTGCAATAGACAATAGATAGCCAGTCAATAGCTAATAGATAATCAATCAATAATAAATCAATTCCGGGAAATGCTGGGGATGACTTGGTAGTGCTTAGCCTAGCCCAGAAGCCAGGACTAGCTAGGTGCCCATCATCTCCGCTGGCTCTTTAGCATTGCGCCGCCAGTGAAGCTACGCTAATTTTTTTCTTTTCCGCAAAAACGAACATTTTTTCCGCGTAAGGAAAAATAAATTATACAAAGAACCACTCCTGAAACCATTTCCATGTTACCGCTTTTGCGATCGCACTATTACCAGTTTTAATACTATGGCATTATTTTAGCGCTAAGGCCAGTTACTTTTGTGCTTCAATGCATAAAACAGCGTTTTACTCAAAAGGTTAACTGAAACGCCCATGCATTTCGTCGGACACTTTGAAAGTTAGTATATCGAAACTGGTTCAGTCCTGAGAATTTGTTCGAAGTGGATACGCCTTGCGAACTCAGCGGCTATAATTCATAGATTGAAAGATGTGCCGTAACACAATTAATTAAAAAGTTAATTCGCGTAATTATGTTAAATGTTCAATTAGGCTATCAATGTCAGAATTAGCTTGGAACTACATAAAACAATTAGCATCCTTAGAGCGTCGTCGCATTAATGCGAACACAAGAAATCCTGAGATATGGTCCATTCCATACTTCAGAACACTCTATAAGCTTCAGTCGTTAATACATTACCTACCATTCACTTTGAACAGATACAAAAATGGCGGTAATTTCAGTAAGAAAGAACTCAGCTCACACTTTGGTCGCTTGTAGTGTATCTG
Organism: Dermacentor silvarum; assembly: GCF_013339745.2. NCBI lineage: Eukaryota > Metazoa > Arthropoda > Arachnida > Ixodida > Ixodidae > Dermacentor > Dermacentor silvarum. Next base: position 12,347,570 of record NC_051155.1, on the reverse strand, counting down.
ATGTGATTATTATTCTGCCTTTGTGTATGGTTCTGAGTATATAATGTAAATCCTGTTTCGTTTTCTTAGCAAATGTTGATCTTGTAAAATTCAGTCTCATGCTATGTTGTATAGGTGGTGTTGCGTTGTTTTGTATAGCTAGTATTGTTATTGTAGTGTTGTTTAAAATGCATTCTGTTAAAAGTTTTTCCAATTCTGTTAACTCGCCGTGACGCAAATATTCTTTGTCTTTCCGTTCATAGCTATTTCGTCTATGAGGAATTCCAGCGAAAGCTGGAAATATATGTGAATTATTGTGCATGTGTGCGCACTGTTTGCTGTACTATTGCCTTGCCTGGTCTTTTGGGTCACGTCAAGCTACATAATCATCATCATCATCATCAGCCTATTCATGTCCACTGCAGGACGAAGGCCTCTCCCTGTGATGTCCACTTACCCCTGTCTTCCGCTAGCTGTTTTCAACTTGCGCCTGCAAATTTCCTAACTTCATCATCCCATCTGGTTTTCTGCCGACCTCGACTGCGCTTTCCTCTCTAGCTATCCATTCTGTAACCCTAATGGTCCACCGGTTATCCATCCTACGCATTACATGGCGTGCCCAGCTACATATGTCAAGCTACATATGTAGCTTTTAGTCCAAAATGACCGTCCAGCATGTAAACTGGACAATAAATTGATTTGATTGGATTGATTTCGTCGGACACTTTGAAAATTATTATCTCGAAACTGGTTTAGTCCTGAGAATTCGTTCCAGGTGGATATGCCTTGCGAACTCGGCGGCTATAATTCGTAGATTGAAAGATGTGCCATAAAATAATTATTTAAAACGTTAATTAGCATAATAATGTTAATTCTTCAATTAGGCGTTTTGATTTCTCGTGGAAATAATGGCCACCTCACCGAGTAGTTTAGATCAAGGATTATAATTGCGCTATCTGCCACAGGCAATCTTTAAAAATTTGGTTCAGCTAAAATGAAACGCCCTGTATATTTGCATGCTAAATGACATCATAGAACTATATCGTACAAATCAAGGTAAGTGCATGCGCACCACCAGAAAAATAGTAGCACAGGCAATGGGCCAGATTACTGATGTTCCCGTGGGAGAAACAAAGATTTCGGCCTTTTATTGCTTATATACTACAGCTTATTAAACCTCTAGAAGGTGAGGCTGACAGATACGGCACAATCTGCAAGTAAAAAAAAAGAATTTTTTTTTCTTACAGGCTGGGCCTGGTCATGCACACGCGGGCCCTAGCTAAGCTCAGTAATGAACGCCCGGGCCCGGGCCGGGCCCGGGCTCAGTAACACGGGCCCGGGTCGGGCCCGGGCTTGGGACCACGGGCCCGGGCCGGGCCCGGGCTGGTCTCGGTCATGTACGCCCGGGCCCGGGCCGGGCTCGGGCTTTGTATTACGGGACGGGCTGGGCTCGGGCCTCGTAAAGCGGGCCCGGGCCGGGCTCGGGCCGAAAAATCAGGCCCGTGCAGTGCTCTAATACTGCCTCCTCCGCCAACCACAAATATACAGTGCAACATGTCAGACATCGCATTCACAAGAGGTGGGCTTTTATCTGTAATAGAAAATATTAAGTTATCTTGATCAGCTGGCATCGATGACATTAACTCTAAACTACTAAAAAATGCCCAACATATTTATGCAGCGTTTATGTATTTGTTATTCTCACAGTTGCCTTCCACAGGCAGCATGCTAGAAGAGTGTAAGATGGGGAAGGTTATTCCAGTCTGCAAATCAGGTAAAACTTATCCACTAAATTACCGCCCCATCTCATTGACAGGTATCCCCTGCAAGATCATGGAGCATACTCTCAGATTATGAACGTTCTAGACGCTAGCAACTTTATCATCGCAGCACGGTACCCGCAGCTGGGAGGTGGGTCTTGCGAGACCCAGCTCTTTCTTCATGACATCCATGCTAATCTTGACAGCAACATACAAACAGACGCCATATTTTTGGATTACGCGTAAGCGTTTGACAAAATATCTCATCAGCGCCTATTACTAAAACTTTCTCATTTGCATCGCCATGCTGATATCCTAAAATGGCACGAGAAAGTTTTAAGAAACCGCTCGCAGTACGTCTCAGTTAACAACCACGCTCAAATGTGGGCCAAACAGGGCGTTGCGTGAATGAACGCGTGGAGGAGCACGCTTTGCCAATTCGAAAAAGACAAGGAGCGCACTTGGCTTCTCATTGCAAAGGATGTGTCTGATAGCATTAGGATTTTAAGCACGAGTAATGACAAAACAGCACGTGAGCTTTTATATCAAGAAAAAAAAATGTCACAGTTTCGCGATAAGGGCGAAGCAATGAATGCGAAACAACACAGCAATGTCATAACAAAGTAAGGTTAGCGGCTTTGGTAGCAATATGAATTGTAGTAAACATGAGCTGATTAAGTAAGCAGGTGTGCTGCGGCGTAAGTACACTGACATGAAGAGAGACTCGATGACCACGAGAAGGCGCGTGTGAAACGGTGGTGTTGATGAGAAGCGCTTCCCGTGGGCAGCGCGTGCGAAGGGACACACCTGTAGCGCTGCACTGCCGATCCGGGCAGCATTGCATGTGTAGCGTGCGTTGGAAAATGTGGCCCGACCATTACTAACTGAATGAACAAGCGTGGTACGAGCGCGCACAAACAAACACGAATAGATCACACTGAATGACTGCAGACAACGACTGTCAAAACGCTGGCAGCAAGCATACGCCGCAGCGGGCGAAGGTACGTGCGGTCTATCGCATCAACGGAAACTGAGCGGCGAATGCACGGCGCATAAAGGTCAGAGCCGTGTGGAGATAAGAGACGGTGCGAGCGAGCGACGAGCGCGGTTGTTGGCAGAATAGAAGTGCGCCCCCCCCCCCGCTCCCTTCGGCGCTGGCTTCCTGCTTCCTTGCTTGCGCGTGGGAGATTGAGTGCGTTCGCTCTCCGTGAGAGCGCGCGTCCCCGCACGTTTCCGCACGGGCATACGGCGCGCGGCGAAGATTTTATCTATAGGGAACCTCACGGCGACGGCGACGCCAACGCCGACGGCAGAAATCCGGTTGAAGTGTCCATATAATTGCTATCGCAATGAAAAATTACACCATGTTCCCATAGGGGAACCCTGAGTAGTATGCGAAGCAGCCATGGGGTCGACTAAAGGTAGGTTTTTCAGCAGTATAAACTTGGACATACAGCAGCACCAGCAACGCGCAAAACTGTTGTCGACGCCATCGGCGTTTTGCCCGCGTTCGCACCGAACGCGCCCGACGTTGGTGACTGTTGCCGGTGCCTCTGGGGCGCCTACTGTCGCGACTCTAACCTAAGCTGTTTCGGATTATCGCGCGCGGAGCCGCAGGTGTTGCCATTCATTGCGCAATCCGGAGAGGAGAGGAGCGTCAGAGAGGAGAGGAGGAATGCTGAGAGGAGAGGAGACAAGGAGAGGAGAGGAGGGGGAGGAGGAAGGAGAGGAAATGAGACAAGGAGAGGAGGGGGAGGAGGATGTGCATGCGCAGTAGGGGTGTTGACACCGCACGGCGGATTGATTGATGGATGGATGAAGGGAGGGCGGGAGTGACATAGCCCCAACCATAAGATGCTTCGCATCTAAAAAGGCGATTCTTGCGTAAGTGACACTTCGGTTACCTTGTATCACACGGAAAACAATTTTCTGCGCAACTTCTGTCGAATTGAGGTGGGCTTGATTTGCAAACACCCCAACCCTTCGCTTTTTGGCACGTGTTAAAGCAGCCTATATATTGCAGCCTTTCCACAAATAAAACCAGTTTGCGCTCTATCCGTCTCCCTTTTTTCCTGTTTGTCCGTGTGTATGCGCAACGCTTCCCGTTACATTGTATCCGTCACATCAGGCGTACCACAGGGATCCGTCCTTGGCCCCCTTTTTTTCTCAAATTATAATAACGACTCACCCTTGCACGTGTCCAGTTGCCATGTCCACATGTTTGCCGATGACTGCGTCATTTACCGCACGGTCCATAACCTCACTGACCAAACAGCTCTTCAAATTGATCTTAACCACGTACAAGAATGGTGTGGTCATTGGCTGATGACACTCAACTCTAACAATTGCAAAGTTGTTTTATTTACCCATCGTCATCACCCGCTGCGCTATTCTTATCAGATTAGTAACGTATCTGTTCAATTAGCAGAATCGTACAAATACATAGGTGTCCAAAGTTCATTTAGGCGCGAAGTGTGCCTTTTGCACTTGTTCCTGGTGTTGAAAAGGAGCGTGACAAAACGCAGTCAATGGGTCTCATTACACTCCTAGACAACGCCGGTAGTGGCGGTAGTGCCGGTTGTAAAGAAAGGTCCGCCTCTGTGGCGACTACACGACAACGATCGCTATCTTTTGCTGCGTGTCCAAGAAATTTTGGCAGAACTCAGTGGAGGCCAGCAATTCTCTAGAATTGACTTGAATCAACAGGTCGTAGTTGTGGACTCTTCTAACGATGAATACGCAGAAGGGACTATTAGCAGTAAACCGGCGCCCTTTCCGCGTGTCCTCGGCTCCTGGTGTTTTCAACGAATTATGGACGTTATGCTCTGTGATCTTAAAGGTGTTGCGTGTTATCCCAGTGACACGAAAGACTAGGACGCAACCCCTTCAGAACTTAGAAGCAGTTTAAAGCCGTCTGACTAGCAGGGGGTGCGAATCAAGGTTGACGAATGCACTTTCTTCCAAAAGGAGTTTGCCTATTTGTGGTACCAACTGAGCGCTAATCGTATACAACCTCCGGCGGAAACAACTCATGCCATTGTAGCACCAGAAAACAAGCAGCAGATAAGTTCTTTGCCGTAAACTGCTACGGCTGGCCGAGCGTCCCCTATATGGACGACTAGGCGTGGGCGTCAAGTGCATGCCGAAAGTCGTTTGATAACACCCAGAAAGAACGCTTCAGCAAGATAATCCACAAAAAGAGTGACATTAGAAGAATTCCAAGCGGGCGAACCAGTAGGCCCTGGAAATTTGCATAACTCTTTCAAAAGTGTTCTGTCATCATGTCAGTGACAAAACAGTAGGGACAAACAAATTTAAAGTGAATACCATTATCTACAACAGATTTATCTGTTCAACAGAAAATCAAGTGTTGCCGATCTGTGTACTCCAATACATTAAGTATCCCAGAACACGAGAACGCAGAATCACGTCTGTCAGGAAGTCCAGTCTTTTCATAGCCCCTGTCGGGCAAGGTGCTAAAACTGAACAACAAAAATTCTGTGCAGCCGGACAAATTTTGAATGTGCTTCCAAGTCGTTGCTTGCATCAGTTTATAATAGCCCTTGGATAATACCATTAACCAGTTTCCTCAGCCAATCGTGAGCTTCGCACTGATTGCTTTACAGCAAAATTCGTAACGATATCAAGGTTTAGATTATGAATAGCTTTTTTTAATAAAAGGGACATGAGGGTCGCGATCGTGGCACTTTCTCAGATGACTTGTAGGTGATCCGGCCATACTTTCGCTCTAATACCGTGAGTTGAAGAACAAAAATAATGACAAATTGATAATTACTCTTTAATATAGCCTTGACAGCAGTTGATTATATCGCAAATTATGGGTCAGTCACATTTTTATGGAGGCTAATCTTTAAGAACAATAAAAGTCGCACCTTATTTGAGATATTCGTTATCAAAGGCAATATCGAAAGCGAGCGCGCCTCACTGCTATTTCAAATAGAAGTTCCAAATCGTGTCTCCATCTCACAGGCTAGTTTCGATATTGCTGTGATCTACGTTGAAATTCGATTATAGACATGACGAATAATCGGTGATTTTGAAGATATAAAAAATATGGGCTTGCATTCAAATGCGACTGCCTCCAAATATGCCACCAAGATCTACCCCCAAGTCTAATAAAAGCTAGCCAGCAAATTTTCGTAAATTTTCATTCTGAAGCTATCATTATTAGCACCAAAGTATGTCCGCCTAGGCTAGAAACTAATATTGAAAAATGGCATGTTTGCTATCCCCGTAGCGTGTTTACACAGTTAAAAATAAAAGCACTCTGCATAATAAGGGTAATGACAGGCGTGTTTTCATTAGCGTTCTGGTTCCAAATTGCTTGATGATATGGTCACACAGGACAGCATTGCTATGTCTCTAAAACAGCTTTCGTGATTTCGCTGTTTGCAACTAATACATATGAATTTTCGCGTGTTTTCAATATGTCCGAATTGGTCGGTGGGCTTTTTTTAAAGACTTTCACAAAAAATTCATGTGCATTAAGCTTTTCTTTCATCATCTTTACATTTAGGATAGCATGGGCAATATGGTATTCAAATTGGAGAAAGTGGTTCTGTTACGCATCGCATGAGGGATCTCATGCTTTCTTAAATATTTGATGAATTTCTAGCAGTATAGGAATGACCAAGCGTGTATCATTACGTGTTACAATTAACAATAATCTTAATCATACAACTCATATGGACGTTAAAAGCGTGTCGCAAACTGTGATTCGGAAATTGAGATTTGTTCCTCCTAGCACAGGTATTTCAGCTGCCATCAATAAAATATTATTAGGCTAGAACTCTTTCAGAGAATCATAAAAATCAATATATTATAACACTCAAAAATACACCTCACTTATTCATACAACAAATTAAACACTCCCTTCTTAGCAATGTGGTGAAAGGTTAGCGGCTTCTCACGTTTTCGATAAAATTGTGTCGATAAAAATTGTAGTAAGTGTGCCATATTGTGCGAAGGTAGCTACGGCAACAAAAATACCAAATAGGTGTGATAACTCGACCATAACTTGCCGAACGAATGCTTACAAATACGGTTTCTTTTATTTAGAGCATTGACACTTTAAATTTCACGGTGATGTAGCATTTTCGCATGATTCGATTTTGCATAAGAACGTTAAATTTCTGTGTGACGGCTCCTTTCAATTCAGTTTGTCATTTTTCTATTGTCATTGATTTCAGTTCTTTTCCTGCCAACTGTTCTTCGTGAACTTTGTAAGACGCGTCTGAAATTACCTCACCCATCGTTTTTCGAGCGCTCTATTTCTGCACGACTGACAGCTGTGCGACCAACAGCCATCGGTGCACACATCAATTCTGTGAATGCAAGAATATCAGTTGAATGCAAACGTGAAGCTGTTCTTTCACGCCAAAGGGTGCAGAACAATGAGACGTCTCATGCGACCGCTAAATAAAAAGAAAGTTTTGGTGAAATGATTCTCACCGAATGTTGGGCGCGTGTCCGCGAAGGCGCCATTCTTGCAGCTTGTGAGCGAGCAGCACACGAGGCAGCTGCTTTTCTTCATCACCGTGCGCGTCCGCCATTGGTGGTCAGAGCCGCGACTGGCGGACCGTGTCGATGACGTGCTTGGTCGGTGGACACGCACCACGCCTGCGAGGAAAGCACGTGGCCGTGTCTGCCACGCTTCGTCGACTGCGCCACCGCACATTATTTGGAGAGCGGGTCGATCCTGCACGATACTTCCGAAAGTGGGATGTGTTCAGAGAAGTTCATTGCCTACCGTTCGGTGCGCTGGAGAGCTCTTAACTTCTGAGACTGCAAAGTTCTCACTGCAGCGAGAACGAGCAGCGCGCCGACGAAGCGCAAATTGTAATGACTTCACTATGCTTCATTGTAGCTTACAGCTAAACCAATAAACTAGCAGAATGCACGCACAAAAATGATTTGACGTGTGCTCTCAGGCGTCTTCTCTTTTTTCCTATCACAAATCTTTGAAAATATTTACAGAGCACGATAATAGAAGTGCTAGAAAATAAATCTTTATCAGTAACATGATGCGTGGCTTTTTCACCATTAACGTTTTTTAAGGCCGCTTGTATAAAGCACATTACCCATGGGTAAATGTATCCTTAGGTAGAAAAGATGCTCCAGTCCTTTAAGTCGGCGCTGCGCTGCGGCCAGCAGCTCTTGAGGTAGGCGAACGTCGGGCACTTGATTTATTTAATTTATTGATTTGCTTAATTAATTAAATTAGACTTCAGCCCTTGATAGGCCCAAGTAGAAATAAAAATTTAACAATAATTGCAGATGAAACACATCCGAGTTATGAACATATATGCAACGGGGATATATGGAACGAAACAAGCGGTTTAATATAAACGCATTAGGCAGAAAGCAAGGACATATACAATGCCCAAGAACAATGGTCAATAAAAAACAGTATTAACACCACTAACAGGTGCCAAATCGTAATTGCTGAAAGAAGGAACCACACAGGTGTATTGTAACTAAACAAGTTCAATAGTCTAAACTTCTCTGATTAGGCTTATGGTAGTTTCCTCCAGTACCTCATTCGTCGACGAAAAAGCGCATATTTAGCGGTGTTAGTTGCGTGGTTGTGATGATGCCTCGCTCGTCTTGCGGCAGGGTCAATGGAAAGCTCGCTGTGTGCAAGCAAAACCATTATTCGCCTGATTTTACGCCATGTCTAGAGCGTTTGGTCTTTCATTAGTGCTGTGGGAAAGTCTGTTGGCTGATATTTACAAAAAAAAAAAAACAATAAAACGGACAGCTTTGCGCTGCATCATCTGAAGTGTATAAATTTTATGTCCACTGCAGGATTAAGGCCCCTCCCTGCGTTCTCCGATTACCCCTGTCTTGCGCTAGCAGATTCCATCTTGCGCCTGCAAATTTCCCAACTTCATCAGCCCACCTAGTTTTGTGCCGTCCTCGACTGGGCTTCTATTCCTTTTGGTGTGCATTCTGTAACTCTAATGGTCCACCGGTTATCAATCCTACGCCTGCCCAGCTCCATTTATTTCGCTTGGTGTCGATTTAGAATATCGCCTATCCCCGTTTGCTCTCTGATGCACACCGCTCCCTCCCTGTCTCTTAATGTTAGGCCTAACATTTTTCGTTCCATTGCTCTTTGTGCGGTCGTTACCTTGTTCTTGAGCGTCTTTGTTAAGCTCCAAGTTTCTCCCCATATGTTAGCGCCAGTAGAATGCAGTGATTGTACACTTTTCTTTTCAGCGACAGTGGTAAGCTCCCAGTCAGGATTTGGAAGTAAGCAAGTATAGAATTATAAACGACAAATCGCTCGAAAAACGTTTTTCAGTGGTTGAGGCAACAAACTGGATAGCGTGTATGACTCCAATGATCCTACGGCCTAAAATCAAACGGCCTACTTCAAACGACCTATTTACAAAAACAAATCCAGCACAGAGGAAGATGGAGATCGAGTACAGGATATCGCAGGGAGAGGCCTTCGTCAAGTAGTGGACATAAACATAGTATGATGGTGATGATAGAGGAGGAAGTGTCTCCATACTTGCGTTTAGGCTTTCAGTACTACTTGGTGCTGGTCATAGTTCATAATCACATCAATCAAATGTTGGGCAAGCGCATCAGGACTACACTATGAAGAAGGGCGGTTCCAGCCAATTTCTAAGGGGTTTGGGAGCCTGCAAGAATTATTCAGTCATGATAAAAAATATACATGTGTTCCCGCAATTCGACCAGAAACTCAGGCAATGAACTTTCTCGGCGATACACTGCAAACAAAAGACAGCAACGCCCATATATAAAGCCCCCCCCCCCAAAAAAAAAACACTATCAAGATGCGCTTTTTGGCTGTCGAGAAAGGCATGGAAACATCTTTTTTATTGCGATAGCAATTATTTGAACACTTCAAGCGGATTTCTGCCGTCGGCGTCGCCGTCGCCGTGAGGTTTCGTATAAAGTCCAAGGTCGTTAATATCGTCGCCGCGCTCCTTATATGCGAGTGAATGCGCGCGGGGAACGCGTGCCTTCACGGAGAGCGAACGCACAGCGGAGAGAAAACGCGACTTCCGTCGCGCGAAAGGCCGTGGGGGTATATAAGGAAGGGAGGGGGGGACGCTGTGCTGCAGCACCAAATGCGTATTTTGCAACGGGGCGCAAGGGTAACTGGCGATGCAATCTCCCACGGGAAAGGAGCAAAGCGGGAAGGCGCGCGGGAGGGAGCGGCTTCTACTTTGCCAACAAATGCGTTCTTCTACTTTGCGCCTGTGCCGGCTGTCGGTGTTGTCGCGCGCACGGTATCTTGAAAGCGATCTCCACACTGCTCTGACCTTTGTATGCGCTGTGCATACGCCATCCAGTTTCCGTTGAAGCGATAGACCGCACGAACATTCGCTCGCTGCGGCGGTCGCGCTTCCCCACGCCCCCGTTTTGACAGTGGTTGACTGCGGTCATGGAGTCTATGTTTGCTTGTGCGCGCTGACACCACGCTTGTTAATTCAGTTAGTAAGCGAATGTGTCAAGTTTATGCAGCTGATAAAACTACTATCCCTACTCCTTATAGCTCTCTACTAATTTTTTATCGCAATTGATGCTTTGCCTTTCGGTCGAAACTAGTTTTCTAAAATGCCAACGCCAAAACCTCTAGAGGACTGACCATTGCGAAATACTATTGTCACGTAGTAGTGACGGTGAAGGAAACAGTCGCAAAACTGCGAATAAGGAAACGGACTTTTTATTGGGCCAACCTGTGCCCCCGAAAGCAAGTTGCACTCGAAGCACAACGATAGCGGCGAACACAGTCGGCGATCGTCGAAATCTGATCAGTGGCGAAATGCGTCGGCTTTTATACATCAGTCATCGAAGGTTCCAGAGTAATCCCTGGTGCCCGCGTGTCTTCCAGAAAGTACTAGACAATTCGGGTCGCTCATACAATAACATTACGTAAGCGTCGGTGACAACAGACAACGGATAGAAGCATCGATAACGTTCGAGAAAATTCCGATGCATGCCGGCGCGTCCTGTGCCTATAGCGATAACGTTTAAAGTGGAGGTCCCACTCCGGCGGCACTGGCAAAAAAGTAGCACTGTCAAAATCCATGGCACATCGAGTAGCTGAGAAAGAACGTCCACGCTTCATGACAGAGTGCGTCGATGTGCTTTCCAGGACCATAACCTCCAACAGAACAGGGCAACACGTAAGGAATTTGGTGAAGGCTAGTAAGGTTATGGATAAAGCAGTCACTTTACTGACAAGCAACAATTTTGAGCGACTTGCTTCAGCGAGTAAGCGCACGTGCAACCTGCACCTCGAATTGTTTTTTGCCGCCAAGACAAACAAGATTGGTGTTCCGTTCCGAGCCATAGTATCAGAAAGGGACTCGTGGCAGTTGGTTGTTTCAACGTATCTACAAAACCAGCTTAAGGTGGCGGTCCCACTCCGGCGTCACGAGCACCCCGTTTTCAGTACTTTTGGAGCAACGGTGGTGGCTCTTCTACTTAGGATATAAAGATGTATATACCACAAAAAGCTTAATTCTTGTAGATTCCAACTATATATAATATAAAAATTTATTATAGTGATTTAAAAATAAATGTTCAACAAGAAGCATGCGATACATGATTTTTGCGAACTGTGTCTCAGTTGTGACCATATTTAGAAGAAACTACCGCATGTACAGCATTGCAACTTGCTCTGTAGCTTTAGGACATATTTATATATTTCCGAGATGCAGCAAAATAATGTTAAATCTTTATTTTTTGGATAATTTGCTTTTGAAGATTGCCAAATATCGCAATCATCTTATGTAAACAGCCCGACAACTACATGCTCAAGGAAGCTAAACGTTCAATAAATTAGAGTTCCAGGAATTTGCATTTAGGACGCAAAATTTCATTCATGTGCCTTAATCAGTTTTAAACCGCAGCTTCGTAGCTTTAGTACCTCCCCGCAGAAATGGGCAAAAGCAGGACCAGAATTCTTAATATTGCTTAATTTTGGTCGCATTAGTAGGAAAACTAAAGAAGGTACAAGAATAAAATTTCGGGGCGATGCTTTTTAAGGGGACTTAAAAAGCATCGTCCTGATACTAAAAACACAAAAGCGAAAACAAAATCACGCGTAATAAAGAAAAAACTAATAACAAAGCAACAAAGTACCTAGGTTCGTCAGCGGGCATAGAAAGGCTTAAGACGCACCACGTGGTTAACTTCAGGTCGTGCGCGGCGCCGCTGTGATTGCCAAATGCCGTGTCGCACAACGTCATAGTCCAGAGCGCCAATACGTCGGGGGGTCTTATAGGGTCCGAAATAGCCTCATAACAGTTTCTCGCTAAGTCCTCATCGGCGTATCGGAGTCCAGACCCAAACACGGTCGCCGGGCTGGTACTCGACGTAGCGTCGTCAAAGATTATAATGTCAGCTGTCGGTCCTCTGCTGGTTCTTGATGCGCCGGCGGGTGGGCTGTCAACCTTCTTCGGCGCACTGCAAGTTTGGTGGCAACGTCCAGATTGTCTTCGTCGATGACGTCCGGTAGCATGGCGTCAAGCGTCGTGGCCGGGTTCCTTCCGTAGACCAGGCTGAACGCGGCGCAATGTGTGTCGTTTCTTGTACGGCCGTGTTGTATGCGAAGGTCACGTACGGAAGGCTGGAATCCACGTCTTGTGTTCGACGTCGACGTACATTGGGAGCATGTCGGCGATGGTCTTATTTAGGCGCTCAGTAAGGCCATTCGTCTGCGGGTGGTAAGCGGTGGTCCGTCGATGGCTTGTCTGGCTGTATCGCTGGATGGCTTGAGTTAGTTCTGCCGTTAAGGCCGTACCTCTGTCGGTGATGAGGACTTCTGGGGCACCGTGACGCAAGAGGATGTTCTCAACGAAGAATCTGGCTACCTCGGTGGCACGGCCTTTGGGCTAGGCTTTTGTTTCGGCGTAGCGGGTGAGGTAGTCGGTAGCTACGACGATCCGTTTATTCCCGAAGTCGACGTCTGTAAATTCCCCAGTAAGTACATCCCGATCTTCTGGAACGGTCGGCGAGGGGGTTCCATCGGCTGTAGAAATCCGACTGGCCTTGTCGGCGGTGTTTTGTGTCGCTGACAGTCTCGGCTTGTCTTTACGTAATGGGCGACGTCGGCAGTGAGGCGAAGCGAGTAGTATTTTTCTTGTATCCTCGTGAGCGTGCGGGAAAAACCGAGGTGTCCAGCCGTTGGGTCGTCGTGGAGAGCATGCAGAACCTCTGAACGCAATGCTGAGGGTACCACGAGGAGGTTGTTGGCTCGGAGAGGCGAGAAGTTCTTCTTTAGGAGAATGTCGTTTTGCAAGAAAAATGACGCCAATCCTCGCCTGAACACCTTCGGCACAACGACGATGGTCTTGCCATCCAGGCAGTCTATAAGGCTCCTTAGTTCTGGATTGGCTCGTTTTTTTTCAGCGAATTCGTCGGCACTGATGGTTCCCAAGAAAGTGTAGACATCCTGGTCGTCCTGTGGCGGGGGTTCGACGGGGGCGCTAGACAAGCAGTCGGCGTCAGAGTGCTTTCGCCCGGACTTGTAAACGACGGTGATGTCGAGTGTTTGAAGTATCAGACTCCATCGTGCGAGGCGACCTCGTGGATCCGTTAAGTTAGCTAACCAACAAAAGGCGTGGTACCACGGTCGTTCACAACTTTGAAGAGGTAGGGGCGAAACTTTGATGTAGCCCAGATGATGGCGAGGCACTCGTTTTCTGTTGTGGAATAATTTGCTTACGCCTTCGACAGCGACCGGCTAGCGTAACTTACAACCCGTTCTAGTCCGTCAGTCCTCTGCAGAAGCACTTCGCTGAGTCATACGCTGCTTGCGTCGGTGAGGACTTCGGTATCGTCGTTTTCGTCGAAATGCGACGACTGCAGTATTGGCGACGACTGCAGTATTGGCGACGACTGCAGTATTGGCGACGACTGCAGCATTGGCGGCGACTGCAGCATTGGCGGCAACTGCAGTATTGGCGGCTACTGCAGTATTGGCGGCGACTGAAGTACTGGCGCGAATGCAGGTGTCGCTTCAGTTCTTCAAATGCTCCCACTTGCGGTGTCTCCCACTTGAACTCGACGTCGGCCTTTGTGATGTACGTCAGTGGGTCGGCGATCCGTGAAAAAGTCTTTGACAAAACGCCAGTGATTGGCGCGCAGTGCAAGAAATCTACGCACTGCCTTCTTGTCGGCGGGCGGAGGAAAGTCAGAGATGGCCGCAGTTTCCTGTGCATCCGGGCACACTCCAGACTCGTTGATTACGTAGCCCAAAAAGGAAAGCTCCTCGTATGCAAAGCGGCCCTTTTCTGGCTTTAACGTCAGTCCAGAGGTCTTGATTGCTTAAAGAACTGTTTCAAGGCGGTGGAGGTGTTCTTCGAAGCTTGAGGCAAACACAAGGATGTCGTCAAAGTAGACCAGGCAAGTCTGCCACTTCAAGCCTGCCAGTAATGTATCCATGACGCGTTGGAAAGTCGCAGGTGCCAAACAAAGGCCAAACGGCATGACCTTGAACTCGAACAGTCCGTCTGGTGTTATAAAGGCCGTCTTCTGCCGATCCCTCTCCTCGACTTCAATTTGCCAGTAGCTGGTCTTTAGGTCCATTGACGAGAAATACATTGCGTTGTAGGGTCGATCCAAGGAGTCGTCTATTCGCGGGAAAGGGTATACGCCCTTCTTCGTGATTTTGTTAAGGCGACGGTAATCGACGCCGAAACGTAAGGTTCCATCCGTCTTCTTCACCAACACCACGGGGCATGCCAACGCACTCTTGGACGGCTGGATGATGTCGTCGCGTAGCATTTCGTCGACTTGTTGCCTTATTCCACCGCGTTCGCGCGCCGAGACTCGGTACGGGCTCTGATGGAGTGGGCGGCCATATTCGTCGGTTATAAGGCGGTGCTTGACGACAGGGGTTTGTCGAATTTTTGACGACGACGAGAAGTAGTCCTTGTATTGTAAGAGCAGGGCTCTTAGTTGTTCTTTCTTATGCCTGGGAAGGTCTGATTGACGTCGAAAGCTTGTTCAGGTACTACAGCCGTCGTTGCAGGTGCACTCGAATCCGTGAAGGCGAAAGCACTGCTTGCTTGTACTATTTCGTCAATGTAGGCAACCGTGGTGCCTTTGTTAATGTGCTTGTATTCGAGGCTGAAGTTCGTGAGCATCACTCTTGCTTTCCCTTCACGTAGCTCAGCTATGCCTCTAGTGCCGCAAATTTCACGGTTGATCAGTTAGTGATGATCGCCTTCGATGACGCCCTCCATGTCTGCAAGCACTTCGGTACCGACGGAAATCATTACGCTGGAGCGAGGCACAACGGTGATTTCTTCAAGCACATTCAAGGCATGGTAACTGATGTTTGTATCTGGTGGGATCGCTTTGTGCATTGAAAGCGTTATCGACTTAGACCTTAAGTGGATGACTGCACCGTGTTGGTTTAGAAAGTCTATGCCTATTATGAGATCCCTGGAATAGTGCTGCAGAATTACGAAGCTCCCCGGGTAAATGCGGTTGTTAACCGTGACTCGCGCTGTGCAGATTCCAGGCGGCGTTATTAGGTGGCCTCCTGCTGTCTGGATATCAGGCCCTTGCCAGGCTGTTTTCCCCTTCTCCAACTGGTGGCGAACGGGCCACTGAATACGGAATAGTGTGCTCCAGTGTCGACGAGAGCGGTGACGTTATAACCATCGACTAGCACGTCTAGGTCGCTAGACCGTCGTCTAGCGTTGCGATTAAGTCGTGGCGTCGGATCACGGCTGCCTCTCCTTGCTCCGCTGCTGCTTCGTCGCGTCGGCAGGTCTTCTTTCGGTGGCGAAGTGTTGTCAAGGCTCTTGCCAGGCGGTGTGCTGATACCTCGTTGTGAGGATGCGCGAATGTCGTCGTCAGTGATGGAGGATCTTCGGTATTGCTTCGTACAGCAACCGCCCCTCGATCGGTTGCTGCTTTTATTTTCCCGGATAGGGGCTCACGAACCGGCTCCAGGCTGGGCCAGTGTATGGTCGGCGCTGCGGCGACAGGTAGCGTCCTGGCGATGGCAAACGCGAAGGACGTCAGGGTCTCCACTGCGTTCCGGCGATGTAGTCGGCCATGTCACGTGGGCGCTCGCCAAGCTGTGGTCGTGGAGCGTTGACGGCGAACCCTCGTAGGCCGATCTCGCGGTATGGGCATCGCCGGCTTCCCCGCAGTGATAGAAGAACGGGCGGTGGTCGGGGGTGACCAAAATGTCTGTTTTTCTCGGGTAGCTGCGCTTAGCGACGGGCAGGCGTACTGGCGGCGACTGTGGTGGACGACGGAACTGCGTCGTTACCGGGCCCTGGTGCGTGCGCGGAGGGGGACTGTTGACGGCGGGCGTCGGCGGCATATGTCATTGCTTCCGGCTGGGGTTGCGGCGATTGCGGCTGCAAATCAGGAACTCCACGTGAGGGCTTAATTTCTTTGAGCTAAATTTTGTATAAGTTATAGTTAAAGGAATTTGCATTTAGGACGCTAAATTTCATTCATGTACCTAGATGTCGGTGATAGCTGTCACTTGAGGCTGCGATCTGGAAAAGAGCTTCTGCAGTTCCTCGAGAACAACCGCTCTGATGGTCTCGCGCAGGTCGTCGCTGCCAAGTACTTGAACGTCAATGTTGTTCGTGGCCAGTGTTCGGCGGTTATATTGCCTTGTCCGCATGTAGAGTGTCTTCTTCAAAAAATTCAGCAACAGTCTTGGGCGTGTTGCGTATCAATCCGGCGAAGAGCTCCTGCTTGGCACCCCTCATCAAGAAGCGAACTTTTTTCTCTTCTGGCATGTTGGGGACAGTATGCTTGAACAGGCGAGTCATGTCCTCCGCAAAAATTGTGATGTTCTCGGTGGATAGTTGCACCCGGGCTTCTAGGTGAACTTCGGCCTTTCCTTGCACACGACGCTTGTAAACGTCCGCAGGAAGCCGTGGGTCAATAATTGTCGGCGTCAGAGCCCCTTCCAGGAAAACCCTCACCAATGTATATTGCAAAAACTGCGGCTATCCAGTACAGAGAAGGAAGCGCATTCTCAAACAATTTAGAGCAAAAAGTATCTTTGTCGGCCTCAGTGTCACTGCCAGAAAAGCCCTCACCAATGCATATTGTAAAAATTGTGGCTAACCAGTACAGTGAAGGAAGCACATTCTCAAACAATTCACAGCAAAAAGTATCTTTGTCGGCCTCAGTGTCACTGCCAGAAAAGCCCTCACCAATGCATATTGTAAAAATTGTGGCTAACTCGTATAGTTAAACAAGCACATTTCCAAACGATTTTGGGCACAAACAATATTTGTCGGCCTCAGTGTCCCTGCCAGGAAAACCCTCACCAATGTATATTGTAAATACAGCGGTTAACCAGTACACTGAAGGAAGCAAATTCTCAAACAATTTAGACAAAAAATAATCTTTGTCGGCCTCAGGGTCACTGCCAGAAGAGACCTCACCAATGTATATTGTACAAACTGCACCTAACTAGTATAGTTATGCAAGCACATTTCCAAAAAGTTTTGAGCAAAAACAATATATGTCGGCCTCAGTGTCCCTGCCAGGAAAACCCTCACCAATGTATATTGTAAAAACTGCGGCTAGCTAGTATAGTTAAGCAAGCACATTTCCAAACAATTTTGAGCACAAACAATATATGTCGGCCTCAGTGTCCCTGCCAGGAAAACCCTCACCAATGTATATTGTAAAACTGCGGCTAACCAGTACAGTGAAGGAAGCGCATTCTCAAACAATTCAGAGCAAAAAGAATCTTTGTCGGCCTCCGTGTCACTGCCAGAAAAGCCCTCACCAATGTCTATTGTAAAAATTGTGGCTAACTCGTATAGTTAAGCAAACACATTTCCAAACGATTTTGAGCACAAACAATATTTGTCGGCCTGAGTGTCCATGCCAGGAAAACCCTCATATATGTATATTGTAAAACTGCGGCTATCCAGTACTGAGAAGGAAGTGTATTCTCATACAATTTAGAGCAAAAAGAGTCTTTGTCGGCCTCAGTGTCACTGCCAGAAAAGCCCTCACCAATGCATATTGTAAAAATTGTGGCTAACTCGTATAGTTAAACAAGCACATTTCCAAACGATTTTGAGCGCAAACAATATTTGTCGGCCTCAGTGTCTCTGCCAGGAAAACCTTCACCAATGTATCTTGCAAAAACTGCGGCTATCCAGTACAGAGAAGGAAGCGCATTCTCAAACAATTCAGAGCAAAAAGAATCTTTGTCGGCCTCAGTGTCACTGCCAGAAAAGCCCTCACCAATGCATATTGTAAAAATTGTGGCTAACCAGTACAGTGAAGGAAGCACATTCTTAAACAATTCACAGCAAAAAGTATCTTTGTCGGCCTCAGTGTCCCTGCCAGAAAAACCCTCACCAATGCATATTGCAAAAACTGCGGCTATCCAGTACAGTGAAGGAAGCGCATTCTCAAACAATTTAGAGCAAAAAGAATCTTTGTCGGCCTCAGTGTCACTGCCAGAAAAGCCTTACCAATGTATTTTGTAAAAATTGCGGCTAACTCGTATAGTTAAGCAAGCACATTTCCAAACGATTTTGAGCACAAACAAGATTTGTCGGCCTCAGTGTCCCTGCCAGGAAAACCCTCATATATGTATATTGTAAAACTGCGGCTATCCAGTACAGAGAAGGAAGTACATTCTCATACAATTTAGAGCAAAAAGAGTCTTTGTCGGCCTCAGTGTCACTGCCAGAAAAGCCCTCCATAATGTATATTGTAAAAATTATGGCTAACTCGTATAGTTAAGCAAGCCCATTTCCAAACAATATTGAGCACAAACAATATTTGTCGGCCTCAGTGTCCCTGCCAGGAAAACCCTCACCAATATGTATTGTAAAAACTGCGGCTAACCAGTACAGGGAAGGAAGCACATTCTCAAACAATTTGGAGCAGAAAGAATCTTTGTCGGCCTCAGTGTCACTGCCAGAAAAGCCCTCAATAATGTATATTGTAAAAATTGTGGCTAACTCGTATAGTTAAGCAAGCACATTTCCAAACAATATTGAGCACAAACAATATTTGTCGGCCTCAGTGTCCCTGCCAGGAAAACCCTCACCAATGTGTATTGTAAAAACTGCGGCTAACCAGTACAGTGAAGGAAGCACATTCTCAAACAATTTATAGCAGAAAGAATCTTTGTCGGCCTCAGTGTCACTGCCAGAAAAGCCCTCAACAATGATATTGTAAAAACTGCGGCTAACTAGTGTAGTTAAGCAAGCACATTTCCAAACGATTTTGAGCAAAAACAATATTTGTCGGCCTCAGTGTCCCTGCCAGGAAAACCCTCACCAATGTATATTGTAAATACTGCGGTTAACCAGTACGCTGAAGGAAGCACATTCTCAAACAATTTAGAGAAAAAATCATCTTTGTCGGCCTCAGTGCCACTGCCACAAAAGCCCTCACCAATGCATATTGTAAAAATTGTGGCTAACTCGTATAGTTAAACAAGCACATTTCCAAACGATTTTGAGCACAAACAATATTTGTCGGCCTCAGTGTCCCTGCCAGGAAAACCCTCACCAATGTATATTGTAAATACTGCGGTTAACCAGTACGCTGAAGGAAGCACATTCTCAAACAATTTAGAGAAAAAATCATCTTTGTCGGCCTCAGGGTCACTGCCAGAAGATACCTCACCCATGTATATTGTACAAACTGCACCTAACTAGTATAGTTATGCAAGCACATTTACAAACAGTTTTGAGCAAAAACAATATATGTCGGCCTCAGTGTCCCTGCCAGGAAAACCCTCACCAATGTATATTGTAAAACTGCGGCTAACCAGTATAGTGAAGGAAGCGCATTCTCAAACAATTCAGAGCAAAAAGAATCTTTGTCGGCCTCAGTGTCACTGCCAGAAAAGCCCTCACCAATGTATATTGTAAAAACTGCGGCTAACTAGAATAGTTAGGCAAACACATTTCCAAACAAACTTGAGCACAAACAATATTTGTCGGCCTCAGAGTCCCTGCCAGAAAAACCCTTACCAATGCATATTGCAAAAACTGCTGCTAACCGGTACAGTGAAGGAAGCACATTCTCAAACAATTCAGAGCAAAATGAATCTTTCTCGGCCTCAGTGTCACTGCCAGAAAAGCCCTCACCAATGTCTATTGTAAAAATTGTGGCTAACTCGTATAGTTAAGCAAGCAGATTTCCAAACGATTTTGAGCACAAACAATATTTGTCGGCCTCAGTGTCTCTGCCAGGAAAACCTTCAACAATGTATATTGCAAAAACTGCGGCTATCCAGTACAGAGAAGGAAGCGCATTCTCAAACAATTTAGAGCAAAAAGAATCTTTGTCGGCCTCAGTGTCACTGCCAGAAAAACCCTCACCAATGCATATTGTAAAAACTGCGGCTAACCGGTACAGTTAAGGAAGCACATTCTCAAACAATTCAGAGCAAAAAGAATCTTTGTCGGCATCAGTGTCACAGCCCGAAAAGCCCTCACCAATGCATATTGTAAAAATTGTGGCTAACCAGTACAGTGAAGGGAAGCACATTCTCAAACAATTCAGAGCAAAAAGAATCTTTGTCGGCATCAGTGTCACAGCCCGAAAAGCCCTCACCAATGCATATTGTAAAAATTGTGGCTAACTCGTATAGTTAAGCAAGCACATTTCCAAACGATTTTGAGCACAAACAATATTTGTCGGCCTCAGTGTCCCTGCCAGGAAAACCCTCACCAATGTATATTGTAAATACAGCGGTTAACCAGTACACTGAAGGAAGCAAATTCTCAAACAATTCAGAGCAAAAAGAATCTTTGTCGGCCTCAGTGTCACTGCCAGAAAAGCCCTCACCAATGTCATATTGTAAAAATTGTGGCTAACTCGTATAGTTAAGCAAAGCACATTTCCAAACGATTTTGAGCACAAACAATATTTGTCGGCCTCAGTGTCCCTGCCAGGAAAACCCTCCCTTATGTATATTGTAAAACTGCGGCTATCCAGTACAGTGAGAGGAAGCGTATTCTCAA
The DNA here is from genome assembly GCF_013339745.2 of Dermacentor silvarum. NCBI lineage: Eukaryota > Metazoa > Arthropoda > Arachnida > Ixodida > Ixodidae > Dermacentor > Dermacentor silvarum. The sequence goes on along the minus strand of NC_051155.1, from coordinate 12,326,827 downwards.
ACAATTTAGAGCAAAAAGAATCTTTGTCGGCCTCAGTGTCACTGCCAGAAAAGCCCTCACCAATGTCATATTGTAAAAATTGTGGCTAACTCGTATAGTTAAGCAAGCACATTTCCAAACGATTTGAGCACAAACAATATTCGTCGGCCTCAGTGTCCCTGCCAGGAAAACCCTCCCTATGTAAATTGTAAAACTGCGGCTATCCAGTACAGTGAAGGAAGCGCATTCTCAAACAATTTAGAGCAAAAAGAATCTTTGTCGGCCTCAGTGTCACTGCCAGAAAAGCCTCACCAATGTATATTGTAAAAATTGTGGCTAACTCGTATAGTTAAGCAAGCACATTTCCAAACATATTTGAGCACAAACAATATTGTCGGCCTCAGTGTCCCTGCCAGGAAAACCCTCACCTATGTATATTGTAAAACTGCGGCTATCCAGTACAGTGAAGGAAGCGCATTCTCAAACAATTTAGAGCAAAAAGAATCTTTGTCGGCCTCAGTGTCACTGCCAGAAAAGCCCTCTACAATGTATATTGTAAAAATTGTGGCTAACTAGTATAGTTAAGCAAGCACATTTCCAAACGAATTTGAGCACAAACAATATTTGTCGGCCTCAGTGTCCCTGCCAGGAAAACCCTCACCATATGTATATTGCAAAAACTGCGGCTATCCAGTACAGAGAAGGAAGCTGCATTCTCAAACAATTTAGAGCAAAAAGAATCTTGTCGGCCTCAGTGTCACTGCCAGAAAAGCCTTACCAATGTATATTGTAAAAATGCTGGCTAACTCGTATAGTTAAGCAAGCACATTTCCAACCAAACTTTTGAGCAAAACAATATTTTGTCGGCCTCAGTGTTCCCTGCCACGGAAAACCCTCACCTAATGTCTATTATTGTTAAAAACTGCAGGCTATCCCGTACAGATTAAGGAAGATCATTCTCATACAATTCAGAGCAAAAAGCAGTCTTTTGTCGGCATCAGTGCTCACATGCCGAAAGCCCTCACCTAATGCTATTTGTACAAATGTGGCTAACTCGTATAGTTTAAGCAAGCACCATTTCCAATACAATATTGAGCACAAACAATATATTGTCGGGCTCTGTCAGTGTCCCTGCCAGGATAACCACTCACCATATGTATTGTAAAAACCTGCGGCTAACCAGTACATGGAAGGAAGCGCATTCTCAACAATTCAGAGCAGAACGAATCTTTGTCGGCCTCTCGTGTCACTGCCAGAAAAGCCCTCACCAATGTCTATTTGTAAAAATTGTGGCTAACTCGTATAGTTAAGCAAGCACATTTCCAAACAATATTGAGCACAAACAATATTTGTCGGCCTCAGTGTCCCTGCCAGGAAAACCCTCACCAATGTATATTGTAAAAACTGCGGCTAACCAGTACAGTGAAGGAAGCACATTCTCAAACAATTTAGAGCAGAAAGAATCTTTGTCGGCCTCAGTGTCACTGCCAGAAAAGCCCTCACCAATGTATATTGTAAAAACTGTGGCTAACTCGTATAGTTAAGCAAGCACATTTCCAAACGATTTTGAGCACAAACAATATTTGTCGGCCTCAGTGTCCCTGCCAGGAAAACCCTCACCAATGTATATTGTAAATACTGCGGCTAACCAGTACAGCTGAAGGAAGCGCATTCTCAAACAATTTAGAGAAAAAATCATCTTTGTCGGCCTCAGTGTCCACTGCCAGAAAAGCCCTCACCAATGCATATTGTAAAAATTGTGGCTAACTCGTATAGTTAAGCAAAGCACATTTCCAAACGATTTTGAGCACAAACAATATTTGTCGGCCTCAGTGTCCCTGCCAGGAAAACCCTCACCAATGTATATTGTAAATACTGCGGTTAACCAGTACGCTGAAGGAAGCACATTCTCAAACAATTTAGAGAAAAAATCATCTTTGTCGGCCTCAGGGTCACTGCCAGAAGATACCTCACCCATGTATATTGTACAAACTGCACCTAACTAGTATAGTTATGCAAGCACATTTACAAACAGTTTTGAGCAAAAACAATATATGTCGGCCTCAGTGTCCCTGCCAGGAAAACCCTCACCAATGTATATTGTAAACTGCGGCTAACCAGTATAGTGAAGGAAGCGCATTCTCAAACAATTCAGAGCAAAAAGAATCTTGTCGGCCTCAGTGTCACTGCCAGAAAAGCCCTCACCAATGTATATTGTAAAAACTGCGGCTAACTAGAATAGTTAAGCAAACACATTTCCAAACAAACTTGAGCAAAAAAATATTTGTCGGCCTCAGAGCACCTGCCAGAAAAACCCTCACCAATGCATATTGCAAAAACTGCTGCTAACCGTACAGTGAAGGAAGCACATTCTCAAACAATTTAGAGCAAAATGAATCTTTCTCGGCCTCAGTGTCACTGCCAGAAAAGCCTCACCAATGTATATTGTAAAAATTGTGGCTAACTCGTATAGTTAAGCAAGCAGATTTCCAAACGATTTGAGCACAAACAATATTTGTCGGCCTCAGTGTCCTGCCAGGAAAAACCCTCACCAATGTATATGTGCAAAAACTGCGGCTATCCAGTACAGAGAAGGAAGCGCATTCTCAAACAATTTAGAGCAAAAAGAATCTTTGTCGGCCTCAGTGTCACTGCCAGAAAATATTGTAAAAATTGTGGCATTCTCATACAAAACAATATTGAGCACAAACAATATTTGTCGGCCTCATTGTAAAAACTCACCAATGTATATTGTAAAAACTGCGGCTATCCAGTACATGAGAAGGAAGTCGTAGTTCTCATACAATTCAGAGCAAAAAAGAGGTCTTTGTCGGCCTCAGTGTCACTGCCAGAAAAGCCCTCACCAATGGTAATATTGTACATATTCGTAGGCGAACTTCGTAATAGTTAATTCAAGACATTTCCAAACGATTTTGAGCACAAACAATATTTCGTCGGCCTCAGTGTCCCTGCCAGGAAAACCCTCACTTATGTAATTGTAAAACTGCGGCTATCCAGTACAGTGAAAGGAAGCGCATTCTCAAACAATTTAGAGCAAAAAGAATCTTTGTCGGCCCAGTGTCACTGGCCAGAAAAGCCTTACCAATGTATATTGTAAAAATTGTGGCTAACTCGTATAGTTAAGCAAGCACATTTCCAAACAGATTTTGAGCACAAACAATATTTGTCGGCCTCAGTGTCCCCTGCCAGGAAAACCTCACCAATGTATATTGTGAAAACTGCGGCTAACCATTACAGTGAAGGAAGCACATTCTCAAACAATTCAGAGCAAAATAATCTTTGTCGGCCTCAGTGTCACTGCCAGAAGAGACCTCACCAATGTATATTGTAAAAATTGTGGCTAACTCGTATAGTTAATGCAGCTACATTCGAAAGCGAGTTCGATGCTAAAACGAATATTGTCGGCCTCAGTGTCCCTGCCAGAAAACCCTCACCAATGTATATTGTAAAACTGCGGCTAACCGGTACAGTGAAGGAAGCGCATTCTCAAACAATTCAGAGCAAAAAGAATCTTTGTCGGCCTCAGTGTCACGCCAGAAAAGCCCTCACCAATGTATATTGTAAAAATTGTGGCTAACTCGTATAGTTAAGCAAAGCACATTTCCAAACAATTTTGAGCACAAACATATTTGTCGGCCTCAGTGTCCCTGCCAGGAAACCCTCACCATATGTATATTGTAAAACTGCGGCTATCCAGTACAGAGAAGGAAGCGCATTCTCAAACAATTTAGGAGCAAAAAGAATCTTTGTCGGCCTCGAGTGTCACTGCCAGAATAGACCTCACCAATGTATAATGTAAAAATTGTGGCTAACTAGTATACTAATGAAATCCATTCTCAAACAATCTCGAGCAAAAATGATCTTGGCGGCCTCAGTGGCAAGCCAGAATAGACATCCCAATGTATAATGTATAAATTGTTGCTAATATTATACTTATGGAAGTACATTCTTTCAAACGCTCTGAGGCAAAAATAACTCTTTGCGGCTTAGTGTCACTGCCAGAAGAGACCTAACCCAAATTATTGTAAAAATTGTGGCTAACTAGTAATGTTAAGGAGCCCATTCTCAAAATTTCGAGCAAAAATTACTTTGTCGGCCCCAGTGTACACTGCCAGAGAGTACCTCACCACGGATACTGTAAAAATTGTGGCCAACTAGCACACTTAATAGGTACATCTCGAAAGCGATTTAGGTAAAAAGAATCATTGTCGGCCTCAGTGTCACTGCCACAGAAACGCTCACCAATGCATATTGTAAAAACTGCGGCTAACCGGTACAGTGAAGGAAGCACATTCTCAAACAATTCAGAGCAAAAAGAATCTTTGTCGGCCTCTGTGTCACTGCCAGAAAAGCCCTCACCAATGTATATTGTAAAAACTGTGGCTAACAGTAAAGTTAAGCAAGCACATTTACAAACAATTTTGAGCACAAACAATATTTGTCGGCCTCAGTGTCCCTGCCAGAGAAACCCTCACCAATGTATATTGTAAAACTGCGGCTATCCAGTACAGAGAAGGAAGCGCATTCTCAAACAATTTGGAGCAAAAAGAATCTTTGTCGGCCTGAGTGTCACTGCCAGAATAGACCTCACCGATGTACATTGTAAAAACTGTGGCTAACTAGTATAGTTAAGCAAGCTAATTTCCAAACGAATTTGAGCACAAACAATATTTGTCGGCCTCAGTGTCCCTGCCAGGAAAACCCTCACCAATGTATAATGTAAAAATTGTGGCTAACTAGTATACTTATGGAAGTCCATTCTCAAACAATCTCGCGCTAAAATGATCTTTGCCGGCCTCAGTGTCACTGCCAGAATAGACCTCGCCAATGTATAATGTAAAAATTGTTGCTAGCTATTATACTTATGGAAGTACATTCTCAAACGATCTCGAGCAAAAATAATCTTTGCCGGCCTTAGTGTCACTGCCAGAAGAGACCTCACCAATATATATTGTAAAAGTTGTGGCCAACTAGCACACTTAATAGGTACATTCGAAAGCGAGTTCGTGTAAAAAGAATCATTGTCGGCCTCAGTGTCACTGCCACAAAAACCCTCACCAATGCATATTGTAAAAACTGCGGCTAACCGGTACAGTGAAGGAAGCACATTCTCAAACAATTCAGAGCAAAAAGAATCTTTGTCAGCCTCTGTGTCACTGCCAGAAAAGCCCTCACCAATGTATATTGTAAAAACTGTGGCTAACAGTAAAGTTAAGCAAGCACATTTACAAACAATTTGGAGCACAAACAATATTTGTCGGCCTCTGTGTCCCTGCCAGGAAAACCCTCACCAATATACATTGTAAAAATTGTAGCTAACTAGTATAGTTAAGGAAGTCCATTCTCAAATAATTTCGAGCAAGAATATACTTTGTCGGCCCCAGTGTCACTGCCAGAAGGAACCTCACCAACGTATATTGTAAAAGTTCTGGCCAACGAGCACACTTAATTAGTGCATTCAAATACGAGTTCCAGTAAGAAGAATCATTGTCGGCATCAGTGTCACTGCCAGAAAAACCCTCACCAATGCATATTGTAAAAACTGCGGCTAACCGGTAGAGTGAAGGAAGCACATCCTCAAACAATTCAGAGCAAAAAGAATCTTTGTCGGCCTCTGTGTCACAGCCAGAAAATCCCTCACCAATGTATATTGTAAAAATTGTGGCTAACTTGCATAGTTAAGCAAGCACATTTCCAAACGATTTTGAGCAAAAAATATTTGTCGGCCTCAGTGTCCCTGCCAGGGAAACCCTCACCAATGTATATTGTAAAACTGCGGCTATCCAGTACAGAGAAGGAAGCAAATTCTCAAACAATTTGGAGCAAAAAGAATCTTTGTCGGCCTGAGTGTCACTGCCAGAATAGACCTCAGCAATGTACATTTTAAAAACTGTGGCTAACTAGTATAGTTAAGCAAGCTAATTTCCAAACGAATTTGAGCAGAAACAATATTTGTCGGCCTCAGTGTCCCTGCCAGGAAAAGCCTCACCAATGTATAATGTAAAAATTGTGGCTAACTAGTATACTTATGGAAGTCCATTCTCAAACAATCTCGCGCAAAAATGATCTTTGCCGGCCTCAGTGTCACTGCCAGAATAGACCTCACCAATGTATAATGTAAAAATTGTTGCTAACTATTATACTTATGGAAGTACATTCTCAAACGATCTCGAGCAAAAATAATCTTTGCCGGCCTTAATGTCACTGCCAGAGGAGACCTCACCAATATATATTGTAAAAGTTGTGGCTAAATAGTATAGTTAAGTAAGTCCATTCTCGAATAATTTCGAGCAAAAATATACTTTGTCGGCCCCAGTGTCACTGCCAGAAGGAACCTCACCAACGTATATCGTAAAAGTTGTGCCCAACGAGCACACTTAATTAGTGCATTCAAAAACGAGTTCCAGTAAAAAGAATCATTGTCGGCCTCAGTGTCACTGCCAGGAAAACCCTCACTAATGCATATTGTAAAAACTGCGGCTAACCAGTACACTGAAGGAAGCACATTATCAAACAATTTAGAGCAAAAATAAGCTTTCTCGGCCTCAGTGTCACGGCCAGAAAAGCCCTCACCAATGTATATTGTAAAAACTGTGGCAAACAGTAAAGTTAAGCAAGCACATTTACAAACAATTTTGAGCACAAACAATATTTGTCGGCCTCTGTGTCCCTGCCAGGAAAACCCTCACCAATGTATATTGTGAAAACTGCGGCTAACCATTACAGTGAAGGAAGCACATTCTCAAACAATTCAGAGCAAAAATAATCTTTGTCGGCCCCAGTGTCACTGCCAGAAGAGACCTCACAAACGTATATTGTAAAAGTGTTGGCCAACGAGCACACTTAATTAGTGCATTCAAAAACGAGTTCCAGTAAAAAGAGTCATTGTCGGCCTCAGTGTCACTGCCAGAAAAACCCTCACCAATGTATATTGTAAAACTGCGGCTATCCAGTACAGAGAAGGAAGCGCATTCTCAAACAATTTGGAGCAAAAAGAATCTTTGTCGGCCTGAGTGTCACTGCCAGAATAGACCTCAAAAATGTACATTGTAAAAATTGTGGCTAACTAGCGTAGTTAAGCAAGCACATTTCCAAACTATTTTCAGCACAAACAATGTTTGTCGGCCTCAGTGTCCCTGCCAGGAAAACCTTCACCAATGTATATTGTAAAAACTGCTGCTAACCAGTACACTGAAGGAAGCACATTCTCAAACAATTTAGAGCAAATATAATCTTTGTCGGCCTGAGTGTCACTGCCAGAATAGACCTCACCAATGTACATTGTAAAAACTGTGGCTAACTAAAAGTAAGCAAGCTAATTTCCAAACGAATTTGAGCACAAACAATATTTGTCGGCCTCAGTGTCCCTGCCAGGAAAACCCTCACCAATGTATAATGTAAAAATTGTGGCTACCTAGTATACTTATGGAAGTCCATTCTCAAACAATCTCGCGCAAAAATGATCTTTGCCGGCCTCAGTGTCACTGCCAGAATAGACCTCACCAATGTATAATGTAAAAATTGTTGCTAACTATTATACTTATGGAAGTCCATTCTCAAACGATCTCGAGCAAAAATAATCTTTTCCGGCCTCAGTGTCACTGTCAGAAGAGACCTCACCAATATATATTGTAAAAATTGTGGCTAACTAGTATAGTTAAGGAAGTCCATTCTCAAATAATTTCGAGCAAAAACATACTTTGTCGGCCCCAGTGTCACTGCCAGAAGGAACCTCACCAACGTATATTGTAAAAGTTGTGGCACACTTAATTAGTGCATTCAAAAACGAGTTCCAGTAAAAAGAATCATTGTCGGCCTCAGTGTCACTGCCAGAAAAACCCTCAACAATGTATATAGTGAAAACTGCGGCTAACCATTACAGTGAAGGAAGCACATTCTCAAACAATTTAGAGCAAAAAGAATCTTTGTCGGCATCAGTGTCAATGCCAAAGAGACCTCACCAACCTATATTGTAAAAATTGTGACCAACTAGCACACTTATTCCAAAACGAGTTCGACTAAAGAGAACCTTTGTCTGTCTCAGTGTCAATGCCAGTAAAGCACTTGCCACTGTATATCGTAACAATTGTGGTTAACTAGTATAGTTAAGGAAGTCCATTCTCAAACGATTTCGAGCAAAAATAATCTTTGTCGGCCTCAGTGTCACTGCCAGAAGGGGCCTCACCAACGTATATTGTAAAAATTGTGGCCAACTAGCCCACATATTTAGTACATTCTAAAACGAGTTCGAGCAAAACGAACCTTTGTCCGTCTCAGTGTCAAAGCCAGGAAAGCGCTCGCCACTGTATATTGTAAATGTTGTGGCTAACTAGAATGGTTAAGCAAGCACATTTCCAAACAATTTTGAGCAAAAACAATATTTGTCGGCCTGACTGTCCCTTCCATGAAAACCCGCACCAATGTATATTGTAAAAATTTCGGCTAACCAGTGCAGTGAAGGAAGCACATTCCGAAATTATTTCAAGCAAGAAGTATCTTTGTCGGCCTCAGTGTCACTGCCAGGAAAGCGCTCGTCAACGTATATTGTACAAACTGTTGCTAAGTAGCACACTTAAGGAAGTACATTACAAAATGATTTCGAGTAAAAAGGACGTTTGTAGGTCTCAGTGTGACTGCCAGGAAAGCGCTCGCGCTTCCGAAACGATTTCGAGTAAAAAGAATCTTTGTCGAAAGCCCTCGCCAATGTATATTGTAGAAACTGTGGCTAACTAGTACACTTAATTAAGTACATTGCTCAAACGATTTCATGTAAAAAGAATCTTTAACGGTCTCAGTGTCATTGCCAGGAAAGCGCTCGCCAACGTATACTGTAAAAGTTATGGCGAGCTAGTACAGTTAAGGAAGCACATTCCCAAACGATTTCGAGCAAAAAAATCTTTCTCGGCTTCAGTGTCACGGCCAGGAAGCCCATCCCGAATGTATGTAAAGTTTCTACGTAGATATACTGACTATCTATTTATTGTGGCATTCTTAAGCAGGCTTCTCTTCTTCGTCGTCCTCTTCTACCTTTCAGCACCGTGGCCACTGGCTATGTGGATCGCTGCACTCTCCCGGCTGGCTGTCGTTGGCCTGACGATGGTAATATGGTAGCACATTTCCAATAGTTGATTCTACCACTTGGTACATTATAATAGATGGTCTTCAACAGTCCTTGTTGTTTAGCTGTTTTAACAACGAAGTACGGACCAGTGAATGGAGTCTTTGAGTCGAATCCTTCTCGCACCAGTATCATGGATCCAGGGTTGATATCTGGCCTCCTTGTTTTGTTGCGACGATCAAAATGCATCTTCATAGTCATCCGGTATTTCTGTCGCTGCAGCTGGGTATTTGGCTGTTCCTTTAAATCAACCCGGTCGACTAAGCCCAGCTCTCGGTCAGTGGGCAACCACGGAATAGTGCCCAAGGCAGCAAAGTGCGTGCTGCACCCTATGCTGGTGTGTAGGATCTGTTCTGGTACAACGCTGCAGCCTCCAAGGCATTCTTCTAGCCTCCCTTAAACTCTGGGTATAGCTTGATAAACATTTTGAGGTCCCGGATCATGCGCTCGGCGAGAGAATTAGCCTTAAGATGATATGGTGCTGGGTAGCGAATTGCAATGTTCTTCTCACTAGCCCAATTGGGCAACTTCTCACTTCTGAAAGCTGGTCCATTGTCCGCAACAATTACTTTAGTGTTCTTGAAGATGTAGCGCTCAAGAAGAGATATGACGCAGTTCGCATCTTGTCTTCCAGCTTTGGCGGCAACAAAGCGCGTGCATTCATCCACGGCGACCAGAAAAGCTTGAGTGCTTCTAACGCCTTCACCTTTCTCTTTGAGCTCAGCAAAATCGAGATGAATGACTTCGAAGGGGTTCGTTGCGTATTCTGGCAGTGCCATTCGGTTCGAGGCTTGTATTTTGATTGAACCATCTGACACTCGTGACACGTTTTGACGAATTGGCAACATCTGATTTCATGTTTTTCCACGCAAACCTCTTTGTGAGCTTGTGGTAGGTCTTCCAAAATTCATCATGTCCTCGCGATTGTGGACTGATGTGATGTAACTTTAGCACTGTGGGCACTTTTGTTTCGGGAACATAGAATTTTCCCTTAAGCAACTGTATCTCTTGCTTACCCTCCCAGAGTTGCATCAAGTTAACACTTCCTTTCGAAATCACCTGCGGTACGTGGAGTCGGGATAATGCATCAGCATCCTGATGCCTCTGGCCTGGCCTATGCGTTATGTCGAAGCTGAATTGTTGAATCTCGCTCACCCAGCGGGCTAATCTGCCCCTTGGCAGTGCGAGCTCCAAGGCATACGGTAATGCCTGATTATCAGTGAAGAGCTTGAAGTGTTCGCCTTCCAAGTATCTTCTGAAGTATCTTAGGGCCATTACAACCGCTAGTGCTTCCTTTTCCGTTGTCGTGTGGTTTTATTGTGGTTTCGTGAACGTACAAGAATAGTATCCGATGACCTCGATTTCCCGGCCAGGCTGTTCGTTTTCATCTGTTTATTTTAATTTCAATACTGTGAGCCCTTTCGGGCTGTTACAGGGCTGGTACAGGGCTTTCGGGCTGTTCATCTCTTTGGTAAAGAATGGCTCCAGCAGCGTAGTGAGAAGCGTCCGTGTAAAGCTCAAACGGCAAATCCAAGTCTGGGAGCGTCAGCACAGGATCGGAGGAAATAGCTTCTACAAGTTCCAGATAGCTATTCTCACATTCTTCGGACTGTACGAACGACATGCCTTTTTGTGTCAGTGCAGTGAGACATTTACTTTTTCTCGCATAGTATTTTATAAACGCGCGGAAGTGGCCTGCGAGCCCAAGGAACACTCTTAAAGAATGAATGTCATAGGGTTTGGCCACCTTCTTGATGCGCTGAACGCTCTCCTCTTTAGTGCCCTTGGTTCTTCCATCAAATACTCTTCCAAGGAATACCACTTTCTTGCAGAATAATTCACGTTTCCTAATGCTGATCTTCAGTCTAGCAGTGCTGAGGGCTTCCAGGACCTTTCCCAGATGCTCTTCATGATCTTCCCTTGTTTTCGAGTATACAATTATGTCGTCTATATACGCATTACAGAATTTTCCGATGAAGTTCTTTAGCACATCGTTCATCATCTCTTTAAACCATAATACGGAGTATTTCCATCCAAACGGCAGCCTATTGGAATCGTATATGTCGAAAGGGGTAACAAATGCTCTAAATTTCTTGGTATCCTCTCTTAGTGGTACCTGCCAATATGCCTTACATAGGTCAATGCGGGAAGACCATTGACATCCTCCAGTCTCGACAATTATTTCATCAATTCTCTGCATTGGATATGGGAAGAGATCTGTTAGCTTGTTTACTAGTCTATAATCTGTGCAGAGGCGAAATGACTCATCTTCTTTTGGAACAATCGTAATAAGCGAGGCAAAACACGAAGTAGAAGGCCTGATTATTCCCGCCTCCAGCATTCCCTGAAGCTCCTGCTTTAACCATACCTTTTTTTCGTGGCGGAGGCTATATGGCTTTCTTTTTACTATAGTGGTGTCGCGTAAGAGGAAAGGCACCTCATGGGCTGTTGTGGCTTCTGGATATGAGCCAATGCACAAAAGCTCTGAAAACTTCCAAGGCACATCCTCTGCGGAAGACAGTTTACGATCACTATTTTGGGCGATATGAAGTTGATGACAGCCTCTTCCATTGATGACCAAATCATTACAGACGATAATAATCTTCATGCGTTTCATATCAGGTCTTGATAAGATAAAATCAAAATTGACTCTGGGCACCACCAATGCTTTAACCTTTGATTTTTCACCTTCAAACTGCAGGTAAGCTGACGTCCATGTATTATATTCTCAAAAATAACCATCGTAGCCACAGACACGAATTGTCTTCCTACGCACAATGTTGTCAGCATCGACTAGGCTCTCGTTGGATAAACTTACAGAAGCACCAGTATCAATTAAAACTGACAAATTAAGGCCATCCACTACCATCTGGACATTCAAAATGTCTGTCTTCGTGAGTACTGTTTCCTCAACAGTGCATTTCCCTTCATCCAAGTCCTGACCCTGTACATTGGGCGTCACGCTGGAGTGTCGGTTACAATCAGTGCTAGTCTTTTCTGCCCCCAATGATGTGGCTGTGTTCTTGTCACGGTAATCGCCTCTGCCGACCGACATCTCCTTATCAGGTGCACGGTCTTCAGGATATGTAGCATATGTCAGCGCTAGTAGCAATTCGTCCATAGTAGTAAGCCACCTAACTTGAATCTGTCTTTCATAACGTCTAGTCATACCATGTATAACAATGGCGATGACAGAAGAATCAGCCAATGTCGGGTCAGAAGTACAAAGCAACCGCCACTTTTAAAAAACGTACTCTTTGATATTAGTGCATCTCTGCCTGTAGACACTTTTCCAGAGCTCTACAGGATTCATCTGAAGAGCACTCGAGAAGGTTTTCCTCCATTCCGTCTAAGAAGTGTTTGCATGCGATGTTATCTGCAAGTCAAACCACTTCCGTGCGTTCCCACAGAGAAAAGGTCTCCTTTTATGTATGGGGTCTTCAACAGTTGTCCATTGATTTTTGTTACAGTCATATTCGTATAAATCAAACCAACAAGCTACGCCTGATGAAGTGCCACCAAACAAGTCTGGTATCACAAAAAGGCCTTCGCGCTTCCCTCTCACATTAGCAGCTGAAATAACATCTGCAAACAGCTGCTGCAGCTGTGCCATCTGCATCATCTGCATTTCTTCTAATGCGCGAATGATGCATTCAGTCTTAGAATCAGTGAAATTAGCTGGCGTATGCATTTCACGTGCCGGTGGGGATGTTCCTAAACAAGCATCCAAATCATCAAGATTCCTGCTAACAGTCACACTACCTTGAGTGACGAGGTCATCTACAGAGGCTCCGGTTACATGGGAAATCGTCTCCAGAAGACTCGGAGCGGTGGTACCCTCAGGCAGCCCGACGTATCTCTCACCAGCTGGTTGGAAACCCACGATGACGGGTCTTCCCCCACGGAGCGTGATGTTGAACTTGATCTTTATTTGCAGGTTTCAAACATCGACTGCGCCAATGTAAAGTTTCTACGTAGGCATAGTGACTCTATCTGTTTATTGTGGCATTCTTAAGCAGACTTCTCTTCTACCTTCCTCTTCTACCTTCCGTCCCTTCCGTCCTCTTCTACCTTCCTGCGCCGTGGCCACTGGCGATGTGGAGCCACTGGCGATGTGGATCGCCACAATGTATATTTGAAAAATAGTGGTTAACTAGCACAAATAAGGAAGTACAATCACAAACGATTTCGAGCGAAAAGAATCTTTTTCAGCTTTATTGTCACCACCAGGAAAGCCCTCTCCAATGTCTATTGGAAGTATTGTGGCGAAATAATGTACTTTACGAAGTACATTGGCTAACGATTTCGAGGGGTGAAAAACTTTTGTCTGTTTTAGTGTCATTGCCAGCAAAGCGCTTGTCAACGTATGTTGTAAAAAAAATTGTCGCAGTTTCACCCGAAAGGCGAAGCACCAATTGCGATAGCAAATTAGTAGAGAGCTATACGGAGTGAGGATAGTAGTTTTATCAGCTGTATAAACTTGGACATGCAGCAGCACCAGCAACGCGCAGAACTGTTGTCGACGCCATCAGCGTTTTGGCCGCGTTCGCACAAAATGCGTACGGCGTTGGTGGCTGTTTCCGGAGCCTCTGATATAAATAGGCACTTGATGCTGCAGCTAAACGTCGCCTCCCTTCCCTCCCCCTCTCGCCCCCCTCCCCGCCACGGCCTTTCGCGCGTCGGAAGCAGGCGCGTTTGTTCTACATATATGGTGATTGTAAAGGAGGAAAGAGACGCCTACTTCTGCAGCCCTTAAGGGAGCATGGCGCAGAACGCGCGTTTTTTATTCGCCGTGCGTTCACTCCCCGTGAAAGCGCGCGTCCCACGCCCCCTTTCACTCGCACATACAGCGTTTGGCGCGCGGCGACGAGTTCATCTCCACTGACGTCATACAAAACCTCACGGCAACGGCGACGGCGACGGCGACGCCGACGGCGACGGCGACGCCGACGGCAGAAATCTGCTTTGGAGTGTCCATATAATTGCTATCGCAATAAAATTGTGCTAACTAGTACAGTTGCTGAAGTTTATCTTCAAACGATTTAGAGCGAGCCGAGCCTTTGTCGGCATCATTGTCGCTACCAGGAAAGCGCTCTCTATGTTGCAAAAATAATGGCAAACTAGTACACTTAACGAAGCACATTCCCTAACGATTTCGAGCGAAAAGAATCTGTGTCGGCCTCAGGGTCACTACCAGGAAAGCCCTCCGTAAACTTTGTTGGAAAAATTGTGGAAATAAGTACAATAAAGAAGTACATTTGAGAGGTCAAACAGGTCAAAACATAGTCAAATGCAATCCCACCCGTGACTATTCAGTTTGAAGCGAAATGCCTCGAACAGGCCATCTCTGAGGAGGCACTTTCTATTGCTGAGAAGCCAAGAAGACTGGCCCCGTGGAAAGAGTGCTCACAGTTTTACAGTTTTCCGATTTCACTCTTGCTAGTTATAAGAAAAGACAGAAACCTCACGAACTCGTAATTCAAGAATTCAGAGCCTTACAATAAAAACACAAGTCTTTTACTGAGTTTTATACAGATGGATCTAGGACGAACCAATATGTAGGATGTAGCGTAGTATCAGAACAGTCGGGAGAGTGTATCAGATTACCGCAAATTGTTTAATACCCGTGTCACACGGGCGTTTGGAAGGCCTTCCAACCGATAGTCAGTTGACTCAAAGGTCAAGTTCGAGCTGCTACACGTGCGGTTTCGAAGGCCGCCGAGTCAATAGTCTATCGAGTCAACGGAGCACCCTACAACTCTATTGAAATCTGGATGGCCTTTGAGCAACGGAAGCGGAAACAGCGCGAACATGCCGTCTCGTTCACAGTGTGCTCGTACTCATGGTTAGAAAGAACAAATCCAACCAAAATGCTCTAAAAATACTATACATGAGTGTTATTAATTATTCAATAAACTATTTTCGCCACTTCATATGTGCGAAGTGCACATACTCTCGACAACAGCGACGTGCTTGTGTTCATTCCTTCCTCCATGTTGTCTAGTATACTCTCCCTCTACTCCATGTGTTGCCGGATTCCGTCATATCGCCACCATTTCGCAACATAAAATAAATTATAGCGTTTTTAAGTGGTTTTAATGTTCTTTAACTTTTGGTTACATGAAAACGAAAATAAAGATCCGCAGTTCCACACAATTTTGCGAGAAACGCCTGAACCACTCAACGGCTTTTCAAAAGTGCCGTGTAGCAGCGCGACAACTCCTTCGAGTCGATACAGTTGTGGCGTTTCGAAGGCCGTCGACTGGAAGGCCTTCCAAATGTACCCGTGTGACACAGGTATAAATCATCACAGCCGAATTTATGCACTGCAGATATCCATAGGAACAGTTTCCTCTGGCAAATACTAGAAACCAGTGATTCACACCGAGTTATTAGGTGTATTTAAGTCAGATCATCCAGCGAAACCTATTTTGGTATTGGTAAATGGTATTGCAAACGCTGATCAATGAAATGACATCGTCACGTTATTAACCTTTTTGGGTCCCGAGAAGCATTCGTATCCTTGGTACTGAAAAGATAGATAGTTGTGCAGCGCGCTCTAAACACTAAGAAATCCAAAACGTGCCAGTCGAACTCAGAGATAGTATTCTAACTGTATGTCATGCCTTTGTTTCTAAATGGCAGGAGGAATGGACTTCCTTAAACGATAATAAACTCCGCCTCATTAAGCTAGTGCTTGCAAAGTGTAAGACTTGTCATCACCAAGAGCGTTTTATTGAAGGGATCTTATCCAGGCTACGAATATAGACACACGCACGTCACTCATTATGTTGTTCTTAATGATGAGCAAAACCTAATTGCAACAAATGTCGTGAACCAGTCAGTGCAAAAGATATTTCATTTAGATTTGTAGCTTTGGAAACCCCAAAAAATATTTTTATATTTATTTTTTAAAAACCACATACTATTTCACCCCTGTTTCTTCCCAATATGCGTAATCATATACTGATAATGGTTTACTCGGTGCCAAGATGTTTGGCGTTCCTAAGATAAAAATTGACTTGATGTGTCAGAGTGATGTTACGCTTGACGTCCTTCCGCGTGACCAGTCAGAAGGAATGAAGGGAGCCTAAAGCCAATCAGTGAAAGCGTCCTATATCTAAGGTCACCTCTCACGAAGCGCAACGGCTATTCAAGTCACAGTCTGGGGTGACAGTGTATTTCCGTTCAGCTTACTGTGCGCTTACTTCAATGTGCAGACACAGTGTCGTGTGATAGTCCTACCTAAAATGCAGAGGTTTCGGCTTCTTAGAAGCGATAAAATGATCTACAGGGACGACAGTAAATGGTCTAGCGTTTGTGTTTGGGTTAAAGATGAGTAGGCATAAGCAGGATGCTGAGTTTTGTTGGGGAGCAGCTGCATCGAATTTGTACGATGCCATTTGGAGATATGTGTGTAGAGAGATTATTTCTAGCGCACTGCTTCTTTTAGTGAGATTTCATCTTTGCTTCCCAAGTACATTTGTACTGGCCCCTCAGACCCTCTCTGCACGCAACAACCAGAAATGATTCAGCACCACGCTCAAAAAACACAAGTCCCGCCAACAACTAAGGTTAGTCGGTTGCCGGTAGCAACGGTATTTCTATGGCAAAAACAGAAGATCAGGTCCGAGAAAGCCGTCGGCAATGAGCGTAACCGGCTGGAACTGATCGCACTTTATTTCCCATAGCAGTCAATTGACCGCTGCCGCCACGTACGCACCATGGCACTCATCCTGATGACCACCACGTGAAAGACATAACAGAGCAGGAGGCTGCACTTGGTTCCAGCAGGTGCCACCATGGAAACTTCTCATTCCGATTAGTAGGGTTATTTACACAGGACATCTTCTCCTTTAAGCATTATTAGTTCTTGTCTGTGAATGGTGAAAACAATCGTTCACGCCCAAAGTATTTCTTTTGCAGCTTGAAGGCAAAAATGTACGCGACAATGTGATTTGCCTAATTTCATTGCCGTTTTTAAGGGAGCAGAGAAAACGTATCGTTCAAAAGTGCTTCGACTGGGGCCAATTGGTATGGCATAACTGAAGGTGAATTAATGCGCTGCGGAGGTTAACACACGGACACTGAACAAAAACAAAAAAAGAAACATGGACCTTGCACACTGAGAAATGTTTATTCATTCGCGTGCGCTCGTCATATATACGCATTTCATAGATGGTGAATGATCACAGGTACATGGTGCTACGAAATGTGATGCAACAGTTATATATGAAAAGCACGAAATACATGCCTTACAGACATGGCTCAAGTTATCGCCATGTGCGAAACATTTCTTCTAAGAATTACACAGTATGTTAATCTAAAACTACTGATGGTGAACTTTCATATTTGCCGCCACACATCTCATTCATAAAAGCGCTTCAATTATTCCCCTCTTACTTATCACCTTTCCTGCATACAATAACATTTCACTCCTGCCAAATCCATTTGGAAAATGCTTAAGATATGTAGATGACTTCTTTCTTTTTTCCATATTATCAATTTTCAGCAACCGGGGCGAAATGTGCCATTGTTTTGTTCCTTAAGGCGCACAATGGTTTTGCATTCACGATGGAAATGCCATGTAACGACAAGTAGAAATTCCTGGACATGTTTTTATTATTTTAGCCGCAGTGCACGTGTTGGGAATATAACACCCGGTCGGCAAAGGAGTTTTTTCCTTACAAATCAGGCCACTCAACGGTCGTTTAAAGAGCGATCGTTGCGTCTTGCATAGGTCAGTGAATTAAGAAATCGTGTGAGCACAGGATACGAGAAGGAACACCACTGCAGTTTATTGAACTCCTGAAGTGTGGATACCCTAAGGCGCTAGTTGTGTCGGTATGCGAGAAACAACTATCAGCAATTCGCAGTCACACGGCTAAAGTTGTGAGCAAGGAATACAAGAAATGCATGCCGTATCTGCACGGAATATCACATGAGCTGAAAAAAATGTCACAGTTTCGCCCTAAGGGCGAAGCAATGAATGCGATAGCAACACAGCAATGTCATACGAAGTAAGGTGAGCGGCTTTGGTAGCAATATGAATTGTAGTAAACATGAGCTGATTAAGTAAGCAGGTGTGTTGCGGCGGCGTAAGTAGACCGACATGAAGAGAGACTCGATGACCACGAGAAGGCGCGTGTGAAACGGTGGTGTTGATGAGAAGCGCTTCCCGTGGGCAGCGCGTGCGAAGGGACACACCTGTAGCGCTGCACTGCCGATCCGGGCAGCATTGCGTGTGTAGCATGCGCTGGAAAATGTGGCCCGACTATTACGAACTGAATGAACAAGCGTGGTGTGAGCGCGCACAAACACGAAGAGATCACACTGAATGACAGCAGACAACGACTGTCAAAACGCTGGCAGCAAGCATACGCCGCAGCGGGCGAAGGTACGTGCGGTCTATCGCTTCAACGTAAACTGAACTGCGAATGCACGGCGCTTCAAGGTCAGAGCCGTGTGGAGATAAGAGACGGTGCGAGCGAGTGACGAGCGCGGTTGTTGGCAGAGAAGTGCGCCCCCCCCCCCCCCCCCCCCGCTTCCTCCGGCGCTGGCATCCCGCTTCCTTGCTTGCGCGTGGGAGAGATAAGAGACTGCGGACGAGCGACGAGCGCGGTTGTTGGCAGAGAAGTGCCCCCCCCCCCCCCCCTGCTCCCTCCGGCGCTGGCTTTCCGCTTCCTTGCTTGCGCGTGGGAGATTGAGTGCGTTCGCTCTCCGTGATAGCGCGCGTCCCCGCACGCTTCCTGTCGGGCATACGGCGCGCGGCGAAGATTTTATCTATAGGGAACCTCACGGCGACGGCGACGGCGACGACGACGGCGACGACCACGGCGACGACCACGGCGACGACGACGGCGACGGCAGAAATCCGGTGCAAGTTTCCATATAATTGCTATCGCAATAAAACACAGGCGATAAGAATGATGTAAGTGCAATTTTTTTACTTCCATTTAAATTGCGAGGGTTTTGCAAAAAGGGGAATGTTAGTCTTGTGACTCAAGATCAGTGCACCGTCAAGCACTGGTTGCGCACTACGTTGATTGCTTTTATGAAATTTCTCTCGCCTGTAGAAAACCACATGTTGGCAAAACCGGTCAATGCCTGAACAAAAGACTTACACGGCATGAAAATTTGGTTGGCAAGATACTGATATTGGGTAATTTTGCAGAGCACTCTTTAAAAAATTACCTAAGGTTTAACTCTTGTAAGCCTAGATATCACGAGTGAAAGGTCTGTTTGGCTTGGTTTTGCAAAGACTAAACACAGTGTTTCATTAATGCACGCTTCTAAGCTTGATAAGCTTCTCTATAACGTGCTAATATGGCCTCCCTTTGCTGCGGTGTTTCAGCAGCCAACTTTGCCTTTGCTTGAGACTTCGCAGCCTGCCGTCTCGCTATATATACTGGATGATTGGAGTCAGCCTGCAGCTTGCGCTGAAGTCCGATTAGTTAATGGGACTTCGGGTAGTTAACCATTAATTGAAACTCTGTTTCTGTACGTCTCCATTGTTAGTGGTCTCCCAAGTTTTCCGCCACCAAACCTCCAATCCCCTCTTACTAATCTCTATTACGGACATGTTTAGTTTCCCCTTGCGATCCCTGAACCCAAGGCCTTCAAGGAGGTCAGAGGAGCCTAGACTGGCAGCTGGGTAGATATCTTCACATTCTAATAAACATGCGACATTGTTTCCCTAGCTTTACCACAGCAAGCACATGCGTCTTCGTCCTTGCAATACCTCGCATTATAACCAAGCGTTCTAAGGCACTCTCATCTCGCTTAGAAAAGTAAGGAGCCTTCCTTTGAGGTATAAATAGGTCCTTTTCTGACTTTTATTTCCTTTGAAGTATAATTAGTCACAGCCGGAGGCATGAGTGGATGCTATGAGCTTCCCCTTTGAAACGGGGTGGTGGATTGCGCCACCAAGCTCTTGTTATTATTTTGCCTAATGTCCTGCCTATATTTTTGAGAAAACACCCAGATACAAAGAATTCCAAGCATCAACCTTTTCAACCGTTACTAGGCACTCTGTTTTTTTTTACGTCTCCGTTGTTAGTGGTCTCCAAACTTTTCCGCCACCGAACCTCCAATCCCCCCTAACTAATCTCTATTACGGACATGTTTACTTTCCCCTTGCGATCCCTGAACCCAAGGCCTTCAAGGAGGTCAGAGGAGCCTAGACTGGCAGCTGGGTAGATATCTTCACATTCTAATAAAAGGTGCAGTGGCTTAGCTCGGCTATGCCAGGATATACGTAGCGTTAGCAAAGGTTCAGCTGATTATTCTTAGCTTTCCTGGTTGTCTCCTACGCTCAACCGCTAATTGCCAGGCAACTACTTCGGGATCCGATGAGTCAATCTTCTCCGTTCTTCTGCGCTGTTGAGCAGCATTTGCGCTCTCCTTCTCCATGGCTATACCAACTGGCAAACGCCAGTCAGAAGCGCAGCTGCTCCAGCGCAGTGTCAGACGGCGACTGCACAGCGAGCGCGCGCCGGCGCCAGTGCGTCTACCACGGCTACGACGTGACTCCTCTGGAATGCGCGGACCAGCGGCGGTGAGTGGCGCGCGGCGGCGGCGGAGTGCGCGAGAGGTGCCGGCTCCGGTGGCTCCGGTGCGCAAGCCGTGTAACATCACTGATCCTTCCACATGCACAGCACGGCTCTTGATGTGCCGCGCGAAACGGGCTTGGCTAGGCCAGTGTAGCTAACGCTACAAAACATGCGACATTGTGTCCCTAGCTTTACCACAGGAAGCACATGCGTCTTCGTCCTTGCAATACTGTTGGAACTCTGTTTTTGTACGTCTCCGTTGATAGTGGTCTCCAAACATTTCGGCCACCGAACCTCCAATCCCCTCTTACTAATTTCTATTACGGACATGTTTACTTTCCCCTTGCGATCCCTGAACCCAAGGCTTTCAAGGAGGTCAGAGGAGCCTAGACTGGCAGCTGGGTAGATATCTTCACATTCTAATAAACATGCGACATGGTTTCCCTGGCATTATAACCACGCGTTCTAAGGCACTCTCATCTCACTTCGAAAAGTAAGGAGCCTTCCTTTGAGTTATAAATTGGTCCTTTTCTGACTTTTATTTCTTTTGAAGTATAATTAGTAACAGCCGGATGCATGAGTGGATGCTATGAGCTTCCCCTTTGAAACGGGGTGGTGGATTGCGCCACCAAGCTCTTATTATTTTGCCTAATGTCCTGCCTACATTTTTGAGAAAACACCCAGATACAAAGAATTCCAAGCATCAACCTTTTTCAACCGTTACTGGGCACTCTGTTTTTTTTTACGTTTCCGTTGTTAGTGGTCTCCAAACTTTTCCGCCTCCGAACCTCCAATCCCCTCTTACTAATCTCTATTACGGACATGTTTACTTTCCCCTTGCGATCCCTGAACCCAAGGCCTTCAAGGATGTCAGAGGAGCCTAGACTGGCAGCTGGGTAGATATCTTCACATTCTAATAAACATGCGACATTGTTTCCCTAGCTTTACCACAGCAAGCACATGCGTCTTCGTCCTTGCAATACCTCGCATTATAACCACGCGTTCTAAGGCACTCTCATCTCGCTTCGAAAAGTAAGGAGCCTTCCTTTGAGTTATAAATTGGTCCTTTTCTGACTTTTATTTCCTTTGAAGTATAATTAGTCACAGCCGGATGCATGAGTGGATGCTATGAGCTTCCCCTTTGAAACGGGGTGGTGGATTGCGCCACCAAGCTCTTGTTATTATTTTGCCTAATGTCCTGCCTATATTTTTGAGAAAACACCCAGATACAAAGAATTCCAAGCATCAACCTTTTTCAACCGTTACTGGGAACTCTGTTTTTGTACGTCTCCGTTGATAGTGGTCTCCAAACATTTCGGCCACCGAACCTCCAATCCCCTCTTACTAATCTCTATTACGGACATGTTTACTTTCCCCTTGCGATCCCTGAACCCAAGGCCTTCAAGGATGTCAGAGGAGCCTAGACTGGCAGCTGGGTAGATATCTTCACATTCTAATAAACATGCGACATTGTTTCCCTAGCTTTACCACAGCAAGCACATGCGTCTTCGTCCTTGCAATACCTCGCATTATAACCACGCGTTCTAAGGCACTCTCATCTCGCTTCGAAAAGTAAGGAGCCTTCCTTTGAGTTATAAATTGGTCCTTTTCTGACTTTTATTTCCTTTGAAGTATAATTAGTCACAGCCGGATGCATGAGTGGATGCTATGAGCTTCGCCTTTGAAACGGGGTGGTGGATTGCGCCACCAAGCTCTTGTTATTATTTTGCCTAATGTCCTGCCTATATTTTTGAGAAAACACCCAGATACAAAGAATTCCAAGCATCAACCTTTTCAACCGTTACTGGGCACTCTGTTTTTTTTACGTTTCCGTTGTTAGTGGTCTCCAAACTTTTCCGCCACCGAACCTCCAATCCCCTCTTACTAATCTCTATTACGGACATGTTTACTTTCCCCTTGCGATCCCTGAACCCAAGGCCTTCAAGGATGTCAGAGGAGCCTAGACTGGCAGCTGGGAAGATATCTTCACATTCTAATAAACATGCGACATTGTTTCCCTAGCTTTACCACAGCAAGCACATGCGTCTTCGTCCTTGCAATACCTCGCATTATAACCACGCGTTCTAAGGCACTCTCATCTCGCTTCGAAAAGTAAGGAGCCTTCCTTTGAGTTATAAATTGGTGCTTTTCTGACTTTTATTTTCTTTGAAGTATAATTAGTCACAGCCGGATGCATGAGTGGATGCTATGAGCTTCCCCTTTGAAACGGGGTGGTGGATTGCGCCACCAAGCTCTTGTTATTATTTTGCCTAATGTCCTGCCTATATTTTTGAGAAAACACCCAGATACAAAGAATTCCAAGCATCAACCTTTTTCAACCGTTACTGGGCACTCTGTTTTTTTTACGTTTCCGTTGTTAGTGGTCTCCAAAGTTTTCCACCTCCGAACCTCCAATCCCCTCTTACTAATCTCTATTACGGACATGTTTACTTTCCCCTTGCGATCCCTGAACCCAAGGCCTTCAAGGAGGTCAGAGGAGCCTAGACTGGCAGCTGGGTAGATATCTTCACATTCTAATAAACATGCGACATTGTTTCCCTAGCTTTACCACAGCAAGCACATGCGTCTTCGTCCTTGCAATACCTCGCATTATAACCACGCGTTCTAAGGCACTCTCATCTCGCTTCGAAAAGTAAGGAGCCTTCCTTTGAGTTATAAATTGGTGCCTTTTCTGACTTTTATTTCCTTTGAAGTATAATTAGTCACAGCCGGATGCATGAGTGGATGCTATGAGCTTCGCCTTTGAAACGGGGTGGTGGATTGCGCCACCAAGCTCTTGTTATTATTTTGCCTAATGTCCTGCCTATATTTTTGAGAAAACACCCAGATACAAAGAATTCCAAGCATCAACCTTTTTCAACCGTTACTGGGCACTCTGTTTTTTTTACGTTTCCGTTGTTAGTGGTCTCCAAACTTTTCGCCACCGAACCTCCAATCCCCTCTTACTAATCTCTATTACGGACATGTTTACTTTCCCCTTGCGATCCCTGAACCCAAGGCCTTCAAGGATGTCAGAGGAGCCTAGACTGGCAGCTGGGTAGATATCTTCACATTCTAATAAACATGCGACATTGTTTCCCTAGCTTTACCACAGCAAGCACATGCGTCTTCGTCCTTGCAATACCTCGCATTATAACCACGCGTTCTAAGGCACTCTCATCTCGCTTCGAAAAGTAAGGAGCCTTCCTTTGAGTTATAAATTGGTCCTTTTCTGACTTTTATTTCCTTTGAAGTATAATTAGTCACAGCCGGATGCATGAGTGGATGCTATGAGCTTCGCCTTTGAAACGGGGTGGTGGATTGCGCCACCAAGCTCTTGTTATTATTTTGCCTAATGTCCTGCCTATATTTTTGAGAAAACACCCAGATACAAAGAATTCCAAGCATCAACCTTTTTCAACCGTTACTGGGCACTCTGTTTTTTTTACGTTTCCGTTGTTAGTGGTCTCCAAACTTTTCCGCCACCGAACCTCCAATCCCCTCTTACTAATCTCTATTACGGACATGTTTACTTTCCCCTTGCGATCCCTGAACCCAAGGCCTTCAAGGATGTCAGAGGAGCCTAGACTGGCAGCTGGGTAGATATCTTCACATTCTAATAAACATGCGACATTGTTTCCCTAGCTTTACCACAGCAAGCACATGCGTCTTCGTCCTTGCAATACCTCGCATTATAACCACGCGTTCTAAGGCACTCTCATCTCGCTTCGAAAAGTAAGGAGCCTTCCTTTGAGTTATAAATTGGTCCTTTTCTGACTTTTATTTCCTTTGAAGTATAATTAGTCACAGCCGGATGCATGAGTGGATGCTATGAGCTTCGCCTTTGAAACGGGGTGGTGGATTGCGCCACCAAGCTCTTGTTATTATTTTGCCTAATGTCCTGCCTATATTTTTGAGAAAACACCCAGATACAAAGAATTCCAAGCATCAACCTTTTTCAACCGTTACTGGGAACTCTGTTTTTTTACGTCTCCGTTGTTAGTGGTCTCCAAACTTTTCCGCCACCGAACCTCCAATCCCCTCTTACTAATCTCTATTACGGACATGTTTACTTTCCCCTTGCGATCCCTGAACCCAAGGCCTTCAAGGATGTCAGAGGAGCCTAGACTGGCAGCTGGGTAGATATCTTCACATTCTAATAAACATGCGACATTGTTTCCCTAGCTTTACCACAGCAAGCACATGCGTCTTCGTCCTTGCAATACCTCGCATTATAACCACGCGTTCTAAGGCACTCTCATCTCGCTTCGAAAAGTAAGGAGCCTTCCTTTGAGTTATAAATTGGTCCTTTTCTGACTTTTATTTCCTTTGAAGTATAATTAGTCACAGCCGGATGCATGAGTGGATGCTATGAGCTTCGCCTTTGAAACGGGGTGGTGGATTGCGCCACCAAGCTCTTGTTATTATTTTGCCTAATGTCCTGCCTATATTTTTGAGAAAACACCCAGATACAAAGAATTCCAAGCATCAACCTTTTCAACCGTTACTGGGCACTCTGTTCTTTTTTACGTCTCCGTTGTTAGTGGTCTCCAAACTTTTCCGCCACCGAACCTCCAATCCCCTCTTACTAATCTCTATTACGGACATGTTTACTTTCCCCTTGCGATCCCTGAACCCAAGGCCTTCAAGGATGTCAGAGGAGCCTAGACTGGCAGCTGGGTAGATATCTTCACATTCTAATAAACATGCGACATTGTTTCCCTAGCTTTACCACAGCAAGCACATGCGTCTTCGTCCTTGCAATACCTCGCATTATAACCACGCGTTCTAAGGCACTCTCATCTCGCTTCGAAAAGTAAGGAGCCTTCCTTTGAGTTATAAATTGGTCCTTTTCTGACTTTTATTTCCTTTGAAGTATAATTAGTCACAGCCGGATGCATGAGTGGATGCTATGAGCTTCGCCTTTGAAACGGGGTGGTGGATTGCGCCACCAAGCTCTTGTTATTATTTTGCCTAATGTCCTGCCTATATTTTTGAGAAAACACCCAGATACAAAGAATTCCAAGCATCAACCTTTTCAACCGTTACTGGGCACTCTGTTTTTTTTACGTTTCCGTTGTTAGTGGTCTCCAAACTTTTCCGCCACCGAACCTCCAATCCCCTCTTACTAATCTCTATTACGGACATGTTTACTTTCCCCTTGCGATCCCTGAACCCAAGGCCTTCAAGGATGTCAGAGGAGCCTAGACTGGCAGCTGGGTAGATATCTTCACATTCTAATAAACATGCGACATTGTTTCCCTAGCTTTACCACAGCAAGCACATGCGTCTTCGTCCTTGCAATACCTCGCATTATAACCACGCGTTCTAAGGCACTCTCATCTCGCTTCGAAAAGTAAGGAGCCTTCCTTTGAGTTATAAATTGGTCCTTTTCTGACTTTTATTTCCTTTGAAGTATAATTAGTCACAGCCGGATGCATGAGTGGATGCTATGAGCTTCCCCTTTGAAACGGGGTGGTGGATTGCGCCACCAAGCTCTTGTTATTATTTTGCCTAATGTCCTGCCTATATTTTTGAGAAAACACCCAGATACAAAGAATTCCAAGCATCAACCTTTTTCAACCGTTACTGGGCACTCTGTTTTTTTTACGTTTCCGTTGTTAGTGGTCTCCAAAGTTTTCCACCTCCGAACCTCCAATCCCCTCTTACTAATCTCTATTACGGACATGTTTACTTTCCCCTTGCGATCCCTGAACCCAAGGCCTTCAAGGATGTCAGAGGAGCCTAGACTGGCAGCTGGGTAGATATCTTCACATTCTAATAAACATGCGACATTGTTTCCCTAGCTTTACCACAGCAAGCACATGCGTCTTCGTCCTTGCAATACCTCGCATTATAACCACGCGTTCTAAGGCACTCTCATCTCGCTTCGAAAAGTAAGGAGCCTTCCTTTGAGTTATAAATTGGTCCTTTTCTGACTTTTATTTCCTTTGAAGTATAATTAGTCACAGCCGGATGCATGAGTGGATGCTATGAGCTTCCCCTTTGAAACGGGGTGGTGGATTGCGCCACCAAGCTCTTGTTATTATTTTGCCTAATGTCCTGCCTATATTTTTGAGAAAACACCCAGATACAAAGAATTCCAAGCATCAACCTTTTTCAACCGTTACTGGGCACTCTGTTTTTTTTACGTCTCCGTTGTTAGTGGTCTCCAAACTTTTCGCCACCGAACCTCCAATCCCCTCTTACTAATCTCTATTACGGACATGTTTACTTTCCCCTTGCGATCCCTGAACCCAAGGCCTTCAAGGATGTCAGAGGAGCCTAGACTGGCAGCTGGGTAGATATCTTCACATTCTAATAAACATGCGACATTGTTTCCCTAGCTTTACCACAGCAAGCACATGCGTCTTCGTCCTTGCAATACCTCGCATTATAACCACGCGTTCTAAGGCACTCTCATCTCGCTTCGAAAAGTAAGGAGCCTTCCTTTGAGTTATAAATTGGTCCTTTTCTGACTTTTATTTCCTTTGAAGTATAATTAGTCACAGCCGGATGCATGAGTGGATGCTATGAGCTTCGCCTTTGAAACGGGGTGGTGGATTGCGCCACCAAGCTCTTGTTATTATTTTGCCTAATGTCCTGCCTATATTTTTGAGAAAACACCCAGATACAAAGAATTCCAAGCATCAACCTTTTTCAACCGTTACTGGGCACTCTGTTTTTTTACGTCTCCGTTGATAGTGGTCTCCAAACATTTCGGCCACCGAACCTCCAATCCCCTCTTACTAATCTCTATTACGGACATGTTTACTTTCCCCTTGCGATCCCTGAACCCAAGGCCTTCAAGGATGTCAGAGGAGCCTAGACTGGCAGCTGGGTAGATATCTTCACATTCTAATAAACATGCGACATTGTTTCCCTAGCTTTACCACAGCAAGCACATGCGTCTTCGTCCTTGCAATACCTCGCATTATAACCACGCGTTCTAAGGCACTCTCATCTCGCTTCGAAAAGTAAGGAGCCTTCCTTTGAGTTATAAATTGGTCCTTTTCTGACTTTTATTTCCTTTGAAGTATAATTAGTCACAGCCGGATGCATGAGTGGATGCTATGAGCTTCCCCTTTGAAACGGGGTGGTGGATTGCGCCACCAAGCTCTTGTTATTATTTTGCCTAATGTCCTGCCTATATTTTTGAGAAAACACCCAGATACAAAGAATTCCAAGCATCAACCTTTTTCAACCGTTACTGGGCACTCTGTTTTTTTTACGTCTCCGTTGTTAGTGGTCTCCAAACTTTTCGCCACCGAACCTCCAATCCCCTCTTACTAATCTCTATTACGGACATGTTTACTTTCCCCTTGCGATCCCTGAACCCAAGGCCTTCAAGGATGTCAGAGGAGCCTAGACTGGCAGCTGGGTAGATATCTTCACATTCTAATAAACATGCGACATTGTTTCCCTAGCTTTACCACAGCAAGCACATGCGTCTTCGTCCTTGCAATACCTCGCATTATAACCACGCGTTCTAAGGCACTCTCATCTCGCTTCGAAAAGTAAGGAGCCTTCCTTTGAGTTATAAATTGGTCCTTTTCTGACTTTTATTTCCTTTGAAGTATAATTAGTCACAGCCGGATGCATGAGTGGATGCTATGAGCTTCGCCTTTGAAACGGGGTGGTGGATTGCGCCACCAAGCTCTTGTTATTATTTTGCCTAATGTCCTGCCTATATTTTTGAGAAAACACCCAGATACAAAGAATTCCAAGCATCAACCTTTTTCAACCGTTACTGGGCACTCTGTTCTTTTTTACGTCTCCGTTGTTAGTGGTCTCCAAACTTTTCGCCACCGAACCTCCAATCCCCTCTTACTAATCTCTATTACGGACATGTTTACTTTCCCCTTGCGATCCCTGAACCCAAGGCCTTCAAGGATGTCAGAGGAGCCTAGACTGGCAGCTGGGTAGATATCTTCACATTCTAATAAACATGCGACATTGTTTCCCTAGCTTTACCACAGCAAGCACATGCGTCTTCGTCCTTGCAATACCTCGCATTATAACCACGCGTTCTAAGGCACTCTCATCTCGCTTCGAAAAGTAAGGAGCCTTCCTTTGAGTTATAAATTGGTCCTTTTCTGACTTTTATTTCCTTTGAAGTATAATTAGTCACAGCCGGATGCATGAGTGGATGCTATGAGCTTCGCCTTTGAAACGGGGTGGTGGATTGCGCCACCAAGCTCTTGTTATTATTTTGCCTAATGTCCTGCCTATATTTTTGAGAAAACACCCAGATACAAAGAATTCCAAGCATCAACCTTTTTCAACCGTTACTGGGCACTCTGTTCTTTTTTACGTCTCCGTTGTTAGTGGTCTCCAAACATTTTCGCCACCGAACCTCCAATCCCCTCTTACTAATCTCTATTACGGACATGTTTACTTTCCCCTTGCGATCCCTGAACCCAAGGCCTTCAAGGATGTCAGAGGAGCCTAGACTGGCAGCTGGGTAGATATCTTCACATTCTAATAAACATGCGACATTGTTTCCCTAGCTTTACCACAGCAAGCACATGCGTCTTCGTCCTTGCAATACCTCGCATTATAACCACGCGTTCTAAGGCACTCTCATCTCGCTTCGAAAAGTAAGGAGCCTTCCTTTGAGTTATAAATTGGTCCTTTTCTGACTTTTATTTCCTTTGAAGTATAATTAGTCACAGCCGGATGCATGAGTGGATGCTATGAGCTTCGCCTTTGAAACGGGGTGGTGGATTGCGCCACCAAGCTCTTGTTATTATTTTGCCTAATGTCCTGCCTATATTTTTGAGAAAACACCCAGATACAAAGAATTCCAAGCATCAACCTTTTTCAACCGTTACTGGGCACTCTGTTTTTTTTACGTCTCCGTTGTTAGTGGTCTCCAAACTTTTCGCCACCGAACCTCCAATCCCCTCTTACTAATCTCTATTACGGACATGTTTACTTTCCCCTTGCGATCCCTGAACCCAAGGCCTTCAAGGATGTCAGAGGAGCCTAGACTGGCAGCTGGGTAGATATCTTCACATTCTAATAAACATGCGACATTGTTTCCCTAGCTTTACCACAGCAAGCACATGCGTCTTCGTCCTTGCAATACCTCGCATTATAACCACGCGTTCTAAGGCACTCTCATCTCGCTTCGAAAAGTAAGGAGCCTTCCTTTGAGTTATAAATTGGTCCTTTTCTGACTTTTATTTCCTTTGAAGTATAATTAGTCACAGCCGGATGCATGAGTGGATGCTATGAGCTTCCTTGTTGATACGGGGTGGTGGATTGCGCCACCAAGCTCTTGTTATTATTTTGCCTAATGTCCTGCCTATATTTTTGAGAAAACACCCAGATACAAAGAATTCCAAGCATCAACCTTTTTCAACCGTTACTGGGCACTCTGTTTTTTTTACGTCTCCGTTGTTAGTGGTCTCCAAACATTTCGCCACCGAACCTCCAATCCCCTCTTACTAATCTCTATTACGGACATGTTTACTTTCCCCTTGCGATCCCTGAACCCAAGGCCTTCAAGGATGTCAGAGGAGCCTAGACTGGCAGCTGGGTAGATATCTTCACATTCTAATAAACATGCGACATTGTTTCCCTAGCTTTACCACAGCAAGCACATGCGTCTTCGTCCTTGCAATACCTCGCATTATAACCACGCGTTCTAAGGCACTCTCATCTCGCTTCGAAAAGTAAGGAGCCTTCCTTTGAGTTATAAATTGGTCCTTTTCTGACTTTTATTTCCTTTGAAGTATAATTAGTCACAGCCGGATGCATGAGTGGATGCTATGAGCTTCCCCTTTGAAACGGGGTGGTGGATTGCGCCACCAAGCTCTTGTTATTATTTTGCCTAATGTCCTGCCTATATTTTTGAGAAAACACCCAGATACAAAGAATTCCAAGCATCAACCTTTTCAACCGTTACTGGGCACTCTGTTCTTTTTTACGTCTCCGTTGTTAGTGGTCTCCAAACTTTTCCGCCACCGAACCTCCAATCCCCTCTTACTAATCTCTATTACGGACATGTTTACTTTCCCCTTGCGATCCCTGAACCCAAGGCCTTCAAGGATGTCAGAGGAGCCTAGACTGGCAGCTGGGTAGATATCTTCACATTCTAATAAACATGCGACATTGTTTCCCTAGCTTTACCACAGCAAGCACATGCGTCTTCGTCCTTGCAATACCTCGCATTATAACCACGCGTTCTAAGGCACTCTCATCTCGCTTCGAAAAGTAAGGAGCCTTCCTTTGAGTTATAAATTGGTCCTTTTCTGACTTTTATTTCCTTTGAAGTATAATTAGTCACAGCCGGATGCATGAGTGGATGCTATGAGCTTCCCCTTTGAAACGGGGTGGTGGATTGCGCCACCAAGCTCTTGTTATTATTTTGCCTAATGTCCTGCCTATATTTTTGAGAAAACACCCAGATACAAAGAATTCCAAGCATCAACCTTTTTCAACCGTTACTGGGCACTCTGTTTTTTTTACGTCTCCGTTGTTAGTGGTCTCCAAACTTTTCGCCACCGAACCTCCAATCCCCTCTTACTAATCTCTATTACGGACATGTTTACTTTCCCCTTGCGATCCCTGAACCCAAGGCCTTCAAGGATGTCAGAGGAGCCTAGACTGGCAGCTGGGTAGATATCTTCACATTCTAATAAACATGCGACATTGTTTCCCTAGCTTTACCACAGCAAGCACATGCGTCTTCGTCCTTGCAATACCTCGCATTATAACCACGCGTTCTAAGGCACTCTCATCTCGCTTCGAAAAGTAAGGAGCCTTCCTTTGAGTTATAAATTGGTCCTTTTCTGACTTTTATTTCCTTTGAAGTATAATTAGTCACAGCCGGATGCATGAGTGGATGCTATGAGCTTCCCCTTTGAAACGGGGTGGTGGATTGCGCCACCAAGCTCTTGTTATTATTTTGCCTAATGTCCTGCCTATATTTTTGAGAAAACACCCAGATACAAAGAATTCCAAGCATCAACCTTTTTCAACCGTTACTGGGCACTCTGTTTTTTTTACGTCTCCGTTGTTAGTGGTCTCCAAACTTTTCGGCCACCGAACCTCCAATCCCCTCTTACTAATCTCTATTACGGACATGTTTACTTTCCCCTTGCGATCCCTGAACCCAAGGCCTTCAAGGATGTCAGAGGAGCCTAGACTGGCAGCTGGGTAGATATCTTCACATTCTAATAAACATGCGACATTGTTTCCCTAGCTTTACCACAGCAAGCACATGCGTCTTCGTCCTTGCAATACCTCGCATTATAACCACGCGTTCTAAGGCACTCTCATCTCGCTTCGAAAAGTAAGGAGCCTTCCTTTGAGTTATAAATTGGTCCTTTTCTGACTTTTATTTCCTTTGAAGTATAATTAGTCACAGCCGGATGCATGAGTGGATGCTATGAGCTTCCCCTTTGAAACGGGGTGGTGGATTGCGCCACCAAGCTCTTGTTATTATTTTGCCTAATGTCCTGCCTATATTTTTGAGAAAACACCCAGATACAAAGAATTCCAAGCATCAACCTTTTTCAACCGTTACTGGGCACTCTGTTTTTTTTACGTCTCCGTTGTTAGTGGTCTCCAAACATTTCGGCCACCGAACCTCCAATCCCCTCTTACTAATCTCTATTACGGACATGTTTACTTTCCCCTTGCGATCCCTGAACCCAAGGCCTTCAAGGAGGTCAGAGGAGCCTAGACTGGCAGCTGGGTAGATATCTTCACATTCTAATAAACATGCGACATTGTTTCCCTAGCTTTACCACAGCAAGCACATGCGTCTTCGTCTTTGCAATACTTCGCATTATAACCACGCGTTCTAAGGCATCCTGATCGAGCTTCGAAAAGTAAGGAGCTTTCCTTTGAGTTATCATAAATTGTTTCTTTCTCGATTTTATTTTTTTCCTTTGCGGTAGTTAGTCATAGCAGGTTTCTTTTCAATTGCTGCCACCAATGAAATTGTCTCAGCCTCTCTGACTTTGCGTTTGACGTTCCTTGTTGCCGTGTTACTGATCATACCGGCCGCATACTTACTGGTAAGCTACCTAGTTCTTGCCCTTCACTGTCAGTCAGTGTTGTTCCTGTACTAATATGTGAACACTCTTGCACCCCATCTACTTTCTTCCATATTCCTCTGCCGTGCTTAAAAATCAATTTTGCTCTGCCCTTCCCTCACTTCATTATTTGTCCAGCCCATATCACCCTGCACAGCTTCATTTGTATAGTCTTCCCGTGAGCGCCTAATCCTAGGCGTCCCACTGACCTTCGGTTTCCATTGAGTCCTGATTGCACCCCTGACTTCAAGCAAGCAACCGCTTTTCTAAATCTAAGATTGCACATTTCCACATAACCCGGAACACCTCGTACCTATTATATCCCCATGGCGCTCTGTGTTTCATTATGGCTGCATTTCTCTTCCCTTTTACTATAGTGTTTTTTTTTTCCTGTCTCCTGATATCTATTGCCTTCGTTTATCCATGCACCAAGGTATTTGTATTCTTTTACCCGAGGTATTTCCTAGCCCTGTATCAACACTGTCTGTTCACTATTTTCGTTAAATACTATAAAACCTGATTTGTAACGCTAAATTTTAATCCTGAATTCTCACATTCTTTTCCACAGATATCAGTCAGACGTTGCATGTCACTTTGCTTGTTAGCAAGCAACACAATGTCGTCCGCATAAATTAAACCTGAAAGCTGCTGCTCAACTACTGCACCGGCTCGTTTGTATAAGAGGCTAAATCCGATATTGATTCCTTCTAGCGCCCTTTCGATCCTTACCATGTACATCACAAACAGCAGCGGGGATCCCTGTCAGAATCCCTTGTTGATATCAACTTCATCCTCGCTCCTCATCCTTCCCATTCAATGCAAACGGTATTTTCTAGGTAAATCTCCCTCAATAGCTGTATACAGTCGTTGCCTATACCTTCCCCTTCCAGAATGTCCCACAAAATGTTGCACTCTACGTTGTCGTACGCTCCGGTAATGTTTAAAAAATCCACATATAGTGGTCTCCTTTCTTCTCTGGACATTTCAATACACTCAGTAAGGAGAAATAAGTTATCATCCAGCGCCTACCGATTCTGAAACCATTCTGAAGTTCTCCCAATATGCCATTATTCTCTGCCCATGCTAGTAGCTTTAATTTCATCGCCGGCATATTACCAATTTAATGGTCAACGGTCTATATGAGTGAATTACGCCTCACCTTTATAAATTAAATTCATTCTACTTTGTCGCCAACGGTCTGCTATTCGTATATCTTTTAGGGTTTTTTTCTACGGCTGTCAACAGAGCTTCCTTACTTTTTGCTCCTAGTTAATTATTCAGCCTAATGGGAGCCCTCTGGCTGTGCGCTAAGGAATTTTCTCTTCGGCTTTCTTCTAGTTAAAATTTGTCTGCACCAGCTCCTTTTCCGTCTGGTTCTTGTTCATTCTCTTTTTTTTTCTTCCAATGCAACCTCATCATTGCCTTGGAAAGATTCGGTGTTATTTTCAGATGTAATATAACGCAGCGCCCCTTCCAGTTTGTTTCCATCTTTGTCTAGGATATGTTGTAGTGTTCCGACTTCCTGCCTAATAAGTTTATGTGGTTTTAAAATATTCAAGGTGCGGCCTTCCTTTTCTCTGCGTATTTCTGACAACCAACGTTCACTTTCACCTATTATCTTTGCTTGAACCAGTATTTGAGAAATTTATTTTTTCTCGTGGTATATTTCTCATTTTCTGGCTGCTCCATCCTGCGGAAACAGCGCTTTTTTTCCCTGCCTGTGTTCGCGCGATGCTTTCTGTCGTTCGGAAATCGCTTCTCGCATCTCCCTGCTCCACCAGCTTTTCGGTTTCCTTTTTTCCTTTCCAACAAGCATGTTGCTTCTCTTTCCGTAATTGCACTTACAAGCTCACTATATTCCCACTCCTTGCTTGGCCATTTGTCAAGTACTTTCTCGACTCTTGTGGCTAAATTTGCTATTTGTTCATCGTTCAAATTTGGACTGGTCATTCTTTGTTTCTTGCTCTCTTTCGCAACTACATATTCCCCCTTGAAATGTATTTATGTTCACTCCCTATGCCGCTATACCTTTCCTCGTCAATGACCATTTCTTTCAACTTCTCATAAATTCCTTCTGTCATCAGACAGTAACCGATGGCCGATTCTGTATTTCCGCCTTCCCATGTGATCTGGCCATCACATTTTGGCCCCGTATTCACGACAACGAGGGCACGTTGCTCACAGAGATCTAGCATTAACCTCCCATTGTGGTCGGTATAACCATGTAGATCCTGTATGTGGGCATTCATGTCACCCAACAGGATAATTTCGCCCTCATTCACGAGACCCCTAATATCAGCACTTAGGCATTCCACTAACTCCCGATCCTTTCATTGCAATTTTTCCCTATCCATAAATACGTCACTCCCAGCCAAGTTTTCATTCCACTGACTCTGCCTGATAGCCAAAGATGTTCTTGGCAGGCTGAATTTACTCTTTCCCATTTGGCCCCCTGATGTATGAGCATTCCGGCTCCCCCTCCCTTTCTTTCCAATTTGGGTCCGTTGCACCGTTCCCAAACATAATTCTCAATCATTGGCGGCTCTTCTAAAGCCCCAACCAGACGTACGCGTTGGAACGCGTCCGCAGGCGCCGTGCGCCTGAGAGAGATTGTGGTTGTGAAGAGGAAGAGGCAGAAAATAGCGCCACTTCCTCCTCACAACCACAATCTCTCTCAGGCGCACGGCGCCTGCGGACGCGTTCCAACGCGTACGTCTGGTTGGGGCTTAAGTCTCTAAGGTGCGTTGTTGTATCCACGTACACACCTATTTGCTCTCAATTTAATTGCTCCTCAATCTCTAACCACTTTTCCTTTCTTCTACCACCCTGCATGTTTATGTAACCTATTGCACAGCGAGCTCTTTGTCGTTTTATTGCGATAGCAATTATATGGACACTCAAAAGCAGATTTCTGCCATCGGCGTCGCCGTTGTCGTCGCCGTCGCCGTGAGGTTCCGTATGACGTCAATGGAGATGAAATCGTCGCCGCGCGCCGAACGCCGTATGTGCGAGTGAAAGGGCGCGAGGGGCGCGCGCTTTCACGAGGAGTGAACGCACGGCGGAGAACAAACGCGCGTTCTGCGCCGTGCAGAAGTAGGCGTCTCTTTCCTCCATCACCATATATGTAGAGCAAACGCGCCTTCTTCCGACGCGCGAAAGGCCGTGGGGGAAGGGGGGAGGGAGAGGGAAGGGAGGCGACGTTTAGCTGCGGCACCAAGTGCCTATTTATATCAGAGGCTCCGGCAACAGTCACCAACGCCGCACGCATTTTGAGCGAACGCGGGCAAAACGCCAACGGCGTCGACAACAGTTCTGCGTAGTGCTGGCGCTGCTGCATGTCAAAGTTTATATTATACAGCTGATAAAGCTAATAGCATTACTCCGTATAGCTCTCTACAAATTTGCTATCGCAATTGATGCTTCGCCTTTCAGGTGAAACTGCGACAACTTTTTCTTTTGCTACCGGTGCTGTTAGTCGGAGGTACCCCTAAGGGACCTTCTTCATTCCTACTTACACTGGCCTACTGAGTGGCCACGCCCCCCCCCCCCCCCCCCCACCAATAAAAAACGATTGCACGTCCAGCGAGTCGCATGCCCACTTCACGCCCTAGCCTGTGATCGATGTGAATTCCGTCTCTTTAAAAGCCACCGCACCTTCTCACTTTCCTGTTGACTTCCACAACCTCGAAACCTTGCTCTCGGCTCACTTTCCAAATCGCCTCTTTGTATGTTAATGTCAAGTACAGGTACCTCCGGCACAGTGCATACCACAATCTGCACCCTTGGAGACACCTCGCGTAAGTCTTCTACACCCTTCGCCAAACGCTGGGCTAGTCCCGCCTCTTTGCGATTTAGCACGTCATTTAGGCCAGCCACTACTACTACAAGGTTGCGTCCGCCGGAATTTCCGCGAGCTTTTCTTTTGCTCGCTCCATGACAAGGCCAATGGCCGTCCGGGAAATGTCCCTGCTGATACTCTTTTGTCGCCTGTCTCCAAAATTGCCTCTGAGCACCTAGCCAGGTTTGAGATGCCTGTGATAATCACCCTTTATCTCTGTCCTACTGCATAGGCCTCTCCCTGATTGCCTTTGTCATCCTTTTCCGAATGATTCGGATTTGACTAGGGGAATGGACCTCTGCATTACTGCTTTTTTTTCCTAGTGGTGGCTTCAAGGTTGGTGGGGTTTTTCCCAACTACCCCCATCCCACGTTGCACGCATTCCGCGTGCTTTGTTGACACTCCCTGTCCTTTCACGTCGGGAGACGTCGTTCCATCGTCACGACCATTGTTGCTCATGATGGCGGCCCTGTTCAGCTTTTCCTCGGCTGCTTCGCGTCTTTTTTTCCACCGCCTTTCGTGCATCACGTTCTATACTTGGCTTATTTTTGAGCTCTTCGACCTGTTTCACAAGCTCATCCTGTAAATCCTCCATTTTTTAGCCTGGCATCGTCATCACAGTGTCTGCCGATCTCCACTTCATTCTCGTCCTT
The DNA here is from genome assembly GCF_013339745.2 of Dermacentor silvarum. Taxonomy (NCBI): domain Eukaryota; kingdom Metazoa; phylum Arthropoda; class Arachnida; order Ixodida; family Ixodidae; genus Dermacentor; species Dermacentor silvarum. The sequence goes on along the minus strand of NC_051155.1, from coordinate 12,289,616 downwards.
CCCCTGGTCTACCTTGAGGGAACCCCCGCACACTGCACGCTTAACTGTCTTCCTTGCCATGTGTTTCACTTGGCTTTTTAAGGTGCAATCGCCGAAGCTCTCAAAGTACGTGCGTACAAGCAAAGGCCGACATGCATAGAACCTAAATCCTTAAAATGCCGCAAATTGATTACCACCACGGTCCTAAAAGCAATAAATGGCCCACAGAGTTAAGGTATGACACGCGTTCCCACGTGTTAAAACTCGCGGCCACGCTCTCACCGTCCTACCAAAGCAATATTCCTTATACCACTGCAAACACACACAAAACCACGAATAGCTAATACTCTTGCCACTTCCAAGCTACTATTTAAAGACTATAAAGACTAAATGTCCCACACTGTTGCACCTTTTGAAACATGCGGCACGAAAGAACGCTCACTATCCTGCAACAAATATACAAGAAACACACCCGCGCCAACAAGAAACGAAGAAAAATGTAAACTAGCACATTGCAATTTGAAAGCTAAAAAACACAAACAAAAAAAACAGAAGCAAGCTCAAAGCATGCACAAAAACCTTATGTTTTCGTCGCCGTCACGGAGCCATGGAAAAACACGTCCGTCCACCACAAACATCGCCACAAAACATGGCCACATTTGCTCTGCAGGCCGACATCTAGCGGTAGTAGCTGGGTTCGGGATAGTGTGCCCAGGAGCATGCGCGACCTAATAGACATGCAGAACTGTTTTGAAAGAGTGGCGATGTTGAAACGCGGCATGAGGGCGCTTGCGGCACCGCAAGTGCCATAGGAAGAAGCATATGGGCTGCACGCTGGTCCTGTCGCAACAAAGGAAGCGTGCTCACGCACTGTTTGAGATAACAAAGGAGCTTGCATATTTACTAGGCCGCGGGAGAGCTCTCATTGAGAGCGGACGCCATGCGCTCCGCACCTTTTCAATCTTATTTCCGCAACCGGCTCGTTCAGCCTCACCAAATTTGCCAAGGACCTTCCGTGTGTCTTGCAACACCCATACGGACCAATTGGAGGAACCATCACCAAGATTCTTGAGCGATTTTTATCGTTTTCTTTGCAGCCACGCCGTCTTGCAGCTAAGCCCAACCCGGGCCTCGCGCGACAACCCGGGCCTCGCGCGGCCTCGCTCGACCCCACGGAACAGCGCGATGGTATGTGGCAGCACCTCAAATGTCCGGCCGACCCGGTAGACCTCCAAAAGCGCTTCGGTCGCAAAAAAAAAAAAACTGACCCCACCGAGCTGACCTCGCCGGGGCCTCGGCTCCCTCCAAGTCGCTCCCGTCGCAGCTACCGCGACGGCAGCCCATACCTCGACTGCCCGAGAAGGACTATAAGATAGGTGGGCTTGGGGGCTGTGCCACGATGCAGTCATCTAACCCGTTCGCCTATGCTACGCAGGTGCCTGCCCCACTTATCACCTGGATTCTACTACTGACCCTGGTTCCCGCTCCTTCCGATGCCACGGCTCCCAGCAAACCCATTCGCTTCGAGTGTCCTGCCGGCCTTTCTAATCTGTCCACAGCTTCAAACAGTCAGACAGCGCCCCCACTGCTGTTCCTCGACTGTCCCCAGATTCCCCTACGGTCGTCGACAACAGCCGACGCGGCGCCTATAAAGCTGCATCACCTACGTGTGGCGCTCTGTGGGTTTGGTGGCTGTGCCACGATGCAGTCAGTGCTGCCTTTCCATTGCTATTGAGTGTGCTGATGTTGTACATGCTTTGTTGTTATTGGCCAGCGATGTCGAGACAAACCCAGGTCCTGACGCGGTTCTCGATGAACTAAAAAAACTATCTGCTGGACAGTTACAACTACTCACCGAGGTGCAAGGTCTTAGAAATCAACTAAAAACTACGGAACAAGCTATATCTGCCCTCAGTAACAGATTATCCGACCTAGAAACTCACTATCAAGATCTTGTTGCCCTACGCACCGATATAGATTCGATATGCGCTAACGCCACGCAAACAGCCAAAGACATCAGAGAAATAGAAGCCCGCCTGGATGACGCCGAAAATCGCTCGCGGCGCAACAATCTAATTTTTATAATATCGCAGATAACAATAAATCGGAAACCTACGCCGAATCTGGAGAAACAGTCCTTCGCCTTTGCCGTGATCACCTAAATATAACCATTGACCCGAAAAAAAATTGAACGGGCTCACCGTCTTGGACGCCATTCTGCCCAATAATAGTTACCCCAATATTGGGTGTTCACCCAATAATAGTTAAATTTACATTTTTTTAAAACCAAGGAGTTTATCCTTTCCAATGGCCCTAAGTTGAAAGGGACTGATTACGGCGTTGGGGAGTACTTTTCACGCCCTGTCCGAATCGCACGAAAGCACCTCATCACATTTGCCAAAAATAAAGCCACAAAATTTTCCTTGCGCTACAAGACATTGTCCATTGGCCCTAAGCGGTATGTATTCGATGAGCCATCGCAAACGATAAAAGAAATCGCATAGCATACGGCCCGTCGTCAAGTAACTAAATTTCCTCGTAACAGCCCTCGCGGTAAATTGCCAGCTGTTTCTTTTTCTATTATCTTTACAGATATACGCAGTTTCCTCCCCAAGCGCGAGCACATTTGTAATCTAATGGAGCACATTTGTAACTTATACTAATGGAAACATGGCTAACAGATGACATCACCGATACAGAAGTTTTAGCCGACCTACCTAACTTTAATATTTTCCGTAAAGACCGCAAGGGCTCCAGAGGAGGAAGTGTTCTAATTGCCACTAACCAGCAATTGCCCTATTCAGTCATTAACAACCCATTAGAGCTTTAAATACTATGAGTAATCTACCGTTCTGCACCTCAAATCGTCATACTAGGTGTCTGCTACTGACCCCCTTCCCCCCCCCCCCCCCCCACAGCAATCCCAGTGTTGCTTGTAACTTAAATGATAGCGTAAATCAACTTAATGCTGCACATCCCAACGCGCGCATCCTTCTTTTTGGTGATTTTAGTTTTCCGTCTATTGACAGGCAGAACTTAACACCAACAAACAATACAGCAATAGCTAACTTCGTTGACGTGAGTTTAAATTTCAATCTCACGCAGTTAGTAACAAAACCCACACGCGTCGTACGTGAACCGTCAAACATCTTGGATCTCATACTAACTAATCACCCTGAAACTTTATCAACTCTTACTTATCTCCGCGAAATTAGCGACCACAAAGTTCTGCATGCTACCTTCGCCTTCATCCCGGAATCGCGCCATACGTTCCATAAAACGATTCGCCTTTACGACAAAGGCAATTACAATGAAATCAATCACCAATTGCTGGCTTTTTTTCCAAACTTCGAAGGGTGTTTCCATGATCGATCAATTGAACATAACTGCTTACTTTCAAAACCAAAATTACAGAACTACCAACCAAATTTATTCCCACCATTAAATTTCGTGCCAATCATAACAAACCATGGTTCTCAAAGTCATTGAAAACAATTGAGAACAAAAATAAGCGCCTTATTACGAGGCCGAGTCAACATATTTACAGTCCATTAGTAATGCCAAACGCGCATTCTTTCAAACTGACCTGCCGAAGATATTAACCAATAACCCGAGAAAGTTCTGGCAAGTTCTAAACCCTAATAGGACGCCCATCATCACACTTACTAACACACTTGGTGAGGAGGTGAGGAACGTTGAATGTGCAAATATGTTTAACACTGCATTCTCATCCGTCGTCACAAACTAAACCGATATTCCACCATCTGTCCCAACTAGCCAACCGAGATCACTTATGCCATCAGTCACATTTTCTGCGCATGGCATCACCTGTATCATTGAAAATATTAAGATGTCATCTTCTGCAGGTACTGATGAAATCACCAGCAAACTGTTAAAAAATACTCGACATGCCATCTAAGTGTATCTATCATTACTGTTCACGCAATCACTTTCCACAGGTAGCATTCCCAGCGATTGGAAGGTCGGGAAGGTCGTTCCGGTCTTCAAATCAGGTAACAAAGAATCGCCCCTCAAAAACCGCCCCATCTCTTTAACAAGTGTACCATGTAAAATCATGGAACATGTCATCTATTCTCATATAATGAATTTTCTTGACTCTACTAATTTCTTTCATCCTTCTCAACACGGATTCCGTAAGAACTTATCCTGTGAAACTCAATTAGCTATTTTCGTTCATGACTTGCATGTAAACCTTGATTCTAACCTTCAAACTGACGCAGTCTTCCTGGGTTTTGCGAAAGCTTTCGACAAGGTGCCTCACAAGCGGTTGATACTAAAACTTTCTTTGTTAATTTTACATCCTGACATATTGCAGTGGATAAAGGAATTTCTGGCTAACCGTACCCAATTTGTTCGCCTTAATAATCACACTTCTAGTTCTCTTCCAGTAACGTCAGGCGTACCGCAAGGGTCAGTCTTTGGTCCCCTCCTATTTTTAATATATATTAACGACCTACCAACGCATTTCTCTTGTAACGTCCGTATCTTTGCTGATGACTGTTATCTATCGCACTGTTAATAACCCCTCTGATCAACTAGCTCTCCAAAGTGACCTAAACTGCGTCCAGAACTGGTGTAACCGATGGCTCATGGAACTAAACCCCAATAAATGCAAACTCGTGTCGTTCAACCGAAAACGTAATCCTCTCCGGTTCCCTTATACTATCTCGCATGTCACCATAGAATTAACACAGTCTTATAAGTACCTCGGCGTAACGTTGTCTAATGATCTAACCTGGAACGCGCATGTCACTAAAATCGTATCATCTGCTAACAAAAGCCTTGGGTTCTTAAAACGTCACCTACGTCACGCGCTACCGGACCTAAAACTGCTTGCCTACAAGTCACTCGTACGCTCTAAACTGGAATATGCATTTGCCATCTGGAGCCCTAACCAAAAATATCTAATAAAGTGCCTAGAATCAGTACAAAATCGTGCCACAAGATTCATTCATTCATGCTATTCATACAATACCAGTATATCATCGTTGAAAGCAGAGTCCGGCATATCAACCCTGGCTTGTCGGCGTCGTATCGCTATTTGTACTTATTCCATAAGTTTTTTCACAGCTCACTTAATCATTCACCCTACATCAGTCCTCCGGCGCGCATTTCACTTCGCATCCCCTCCAAGTCGCCCGGCCACGTGCGCACACTACCACTTTTGCCTCATCATTTTTCCCCCGCTCAGCCTCGGACTGGAACGGCCTTCCACACGACATCGCCGCAATCATCTGCCCATCCGCATTTTTGAACTGTATAACTTCCATCTTTAACCGCGAGCAAACATGTACTTAAACATCCTTTCCTTGTGTATTTATTTACTTTATACTTGTTGCCCACCCCTTATGTAATACCCCCAACCTTGGGGGCCTTTAAGGTAATAAAGTGAAGTGAAGAAAATTGTGTTGCGAGCCAGGTATGCAGTGAATCTGACCAACATTAGACTTATCGCGCTCTTGGAGGCCATGCACGCAACAGCCAAAGTCAGCCAGGCGCAAGCCGAGCTAATCGAACAGGTGAAGGTGCACCTGATCAAAAACACCATTAGAAAACCCGAAAGAACGAGGTCGGACGCTTACCGGACTCTTGGTTTTTTGCGCTGTGAAAAGCATAACAGCGACATTCCGGTATCGGCGTACGTACCGGGTCCGGACGACTCCATACGGGGACTGGTATACAGAGCCTATACTAACGAAACGGACCAAGCCATTCGCAATGAAATATCAAAAAAGAACCCGCAATTACCTATTCTGAATGCAAGAAGACTAGGTAATTCAAAACACCTTGTGATCATCTTCGCCCGCCGAGGCTTACGGTCCTTGATACGTTATCGTTGTTTCGCCCTAAGCGTGTAGCCCTTCATGGTGTGGGAAAAAACACCTCGGTCCCGCGGTCAACGGCCACAGCTCCCGTCCCGGCCGGCCGCGCCCATGAACGCCTAGCTGCCACTAGCGCGTTCCACGCACCACTGCTCGCGCGTCCGTCAACTTCCTCGTCCACAGTTGGCTCCCATGCCACTATTAACGTGTCTGGCATACCTGGCTTCCATGACGGACTCCTCGCGAAGATTGAGCAGAACCAGGCGGTGCAGCTTCGGAGTTGAGGTCTTGCAGGAACCAAAGGCCCTAAACCGTCCCCTGGCGCACACCTGGTCTAGTTTTCTTCTCCGACCTCGTTCTGACGAGTGCACACAACAGGTCGCCGGAAGGAGCCGCCGCCCGCTCAATGCCTTGCCACCAGAGACCACACCGCACCGCAACCGCAGCAGTAAACCAGAGAAGCACGCACCGAGGGACGGAGCCGCTCTTGAGGTGGTGTTGGCACGATCGCGCACATGACGTCACCTGCGCTGCCAATGCCCTTCTCGAACGGCGCGCCGGGAGCTGCAGCAGCGCGTAGAATACCACGCCATCACCAGGACCCACGCCAGGCTCGATGACGGAGACGGAGGAGGAACCGGTGCACCTCGCACCGCGGAAATGGTTAACCGCCATGGCCGGGTAGGAGCCGCTACAAGTGGTGAAACGGGTACCTTCAGCCTTCCCACGACCATGGTCCGTCCCGGAACGCAGCCGAGGCCCCAGGTTACAGGCGCCAATGTGGGAAAAAGTTGTCGCAGTTTCACCTGAAAGGCGAAGCATCAATTGCGATAGCAAATTTGAAGAGAGCTATACGGAGTAATGATAGCAGCTTTATCAGCTGTATAAACTTGGACATGCAGCAGCACCGGCAACACGGAGAACTGTTGTCGACGCCGTCGGCGTTTTGCCCGCGTTCGCTCAAAACGCGTGCGGCGTTGGTGACTGTTGCCGGAGCCTCTGATATAAATAGGCACTTGGTGCCGCAGCTAAACGTCGCCTCCCTTCCCTCCCCCTCCCCCCACGGCCTTTCGTGCGTCGGAAGAACGCACGTTTGCTCTACATATATGGTGATTGTAGAGGAGGAAAGAGACGCCTACTTCTGCAGCCCTTAAGGGAGCACAGCGCAGAACGCGCGTTTGTTCTCCGCCGTGCGTTCACTCCCCGTGAAAGCGCGCGTCCCTCGCGCCCTTTCACTCGCACATACAGCGTTCGGCGCGCGGCGACGATTTCATCTTCATTGACGTCTACGGAACCTCACGGCGACGGCGACGGCGACGCCGACGGCAGAAATCTGCTTTTGAGTGTCCATATAATTGCTATCGCAATAAAAACGCCTCGGTCCCGCGGTCCACGGCCACAGCTCCATCCCAGCCGGCCGCGCCCAAGAACGCCCAGCTACCACTAGCGCGTTCCACGCACCACTGCTCACGCGTCCGTCACGTTCCTCGTCCCCAGCTGGATCCCATGCCACTATTCAAGTCAGTGTTCCCACAAGGGAGAAGGCGGAAGCTTGCTTCAATTGTAGGAAATTTGAACATCGCTCTGACCAACGCATTGCTCCGACGTATGTCCACAAGCCCGACCTGAAATCCCCAGGTACAGGGAAGAGCACTCCCCTCCACCAGAGAGGCAGTACTATGCATTCTAGTACACTGTACTATGGAAGCGTGCGCAGACGCACTCTCTCGTGTCCCCACACTTCCAACATTACATACAGAATTTCCCTGGCAGACCTTCCTGGCTGGCATGTGGAGGCTTCCAGGATAATGCTCACATTCTGTGGGATTGTCCGGGGAGCCGTCCTGCTCTTCAGGCGTACCTTGCTGAACTCTCACCCACCTGTAGACCTGCAACACTTGAGGACTGCTCCCCCGACTACGTACAAGCCATGATCGAGTTGCTCACGACGCTCGGCTTGGTGGACAACTTGAACAAAGCGGGCGAACCGGGACCGGGGTTCTTGAATAAAGTTTATTGCGATAGCAATTATATGGACACTCCAAGCGGATTTCTGGCGTCGCCGTCGCTGTGAGGTTCCGTATGACGTCAATTGCGATGAAATCGTCGCCGCACGCCGGACGCTGTGTGTGCGAGTGAAAGTGTGCGAGGGACGCGCGCTTTCACGGGGAGCGAACGCACGGCGGAGAACAAACGCGCGTTCTGCGCCGTGCTCCCTGAAGGGCTGCAGAATTAAGCGTCTCTTTACTCCTTTACAATCACCATATATATATATATATATATATATATATATATATATATATAATATATATATATATATATATATATATATATATATATATATATATATATATATATATATATATATATATATATTGTAATGGGGTTTATTGACGCGACCGTCTCAGTTGAGCGTCGGACACCGAGAGCGCGAGCCCGTCTTCGTCGGCGGGCCGATGATGATAGTGCGTCCACAGGGCGCGCCAGTCACACAGGGCGCCAGTCTTCTTCGCTACAACCGCCCCCTGGAGAAGAAGGAGCCATCCTGGCGACTCAAGGAGAGGAGAGGACAAGGGGGTCGTAATAGGGTTTAAGTCTCTGGACGTGGACTGTCTCGCGTCCACGACGCCTCAAGTCAGTAGATGGCGTTAGCGGCTCGACGACGGAGTTGACCGGCGTCGTCAGTTCAACGACGCGGTAGGGACCGTGGTATTGAGCGAGGAGTTTAGAGCATAGACCAGGGGTGCTTGAAGGTATCCACAGCCAGACTAGTGAGTCCGGCTGGTAGGTGCAGGGAGGTCGGTCATCATCGCGACGGAATTTTTGGAGACTCTGGTCTTCCGCCGTGAGTGAACGGGCCAGCTGACGGCATTCCTCGGCATACTTGGAGGCTTCAGACAGAGGCGTGCCCTCTGATGGGTCAGGCCGGTAGGGGAGAATGGTGTCGAGCGTACATGTAGGTTCACGGCCATATACGAGAAAGAACGGCGAAAATCCCGTTTTGGCCTGTGAAGCGGTATTATAGGCGTACGTAACATATGGCAAAACGAGGTCCCAGTTGGTATGATCCGATGCCATGTACAAAGATAGCATGTCGCCCAAAGTACGATTAAACCGTTCTGTTATGCCGTTCGTTTGCGGATGATAAGCTGTACTGGTGCGATGGACGGTATGGCACGCGGTCAGAAGGGCGTTAAGAACTTCGGAAAGAAACGCACGCCCTCTGTCACTAAGAAGTTCCCGCGGTGCCCCATGACGCAGTATGAAGTGATGCAGTAGGAAGGACGCAATGTCGCGGGCTGTCGCTGTTTGCAGTGCCGCAGTTTCTGCATAGCGGGTGAGGTGGTCGACAGCGACAATAATTCAGCTATTGCCAGCTGATGTGCACGGAAGAGGGCCGTAGAGATCGATGCCGACGCGGTCAAACGGTGGGGACGGACAAGGAATCTGCTGTAAAGGCCCAAAAGGACGAGGAGCAGGAAGCTTGCGTCGTTGGCACGCTATGCACGAGCGAATGTACTGTCGCACAAAATTATACATGCCACGCCAATAAAAGCGGGAGCGAAGCCTGGCGTAAGTCTTGAAGAGGCCGGCATGGGCGCATTGCGGGTCTGAATGGAGAGCGGAACAGACATCTGTGCGCAGATGGCGGGGAACGACGATCAACCATTTGCGACCGTCGGAAGCGTAATTTCGACGATAGAGAACACCATCCCGCAACTCGAAATGAGAAGCGTGGCGGCGGATAGCACGTGAAGGGCGTGTTGTTGAAGTGTCAGAAATGCAATCCATAAGTACCGCAATCCAGGGATCTTTACGTTGCTCCACAGCCATGTTGACGGGCACAGGCGACGAAAACGCCGATTCGATGGCTGTAATGCAAGTCATGTCACTTGGTGTAGGCGACTGAGAGAGGGCATCCGCGTCGGAGTGTTTACGGCCAGACCGGTAAATGACGCGTATATCGAAGTCTTGTAACCGTAGAGCCCAGCGCGCAAGGCGGCCAGACGGATCTTTTAAAGTCGATAACCAACATAGAGCATGGTGATCTGTAACGACGTCGAAGGGGCGGCCGTACAGGTAGGGTCGGAATTTTCCAAGGGCCCAGATGATAGCCAGGCACTCCTTTTCGGTGACGGAGTAGTTAGATTCCGCTTTCGTTAGTGTTCGGCTGGCGTTGGCTACTACGTATTCATCATGCCCACTTTTTCGCTGTGCAAGCACGGCACCAAGTCCTACGCCACTGGCGTCGGTGTGGACTTCCGTGGGGGCCATGGGGTCAAAATGGCGCAGTACAGGAGGCGAAGTGAGCAAACGCCGCATGGTTTCAAACGCATCGTAGCAAGCTGTGGTCCAAGTAGAAAGTCGTGTGTCGCCGCGAAGCAGCTGAGTCAACGGAGCAATGATGGAAGCGAAATTCCGGATAAAACGACGAAAGTAGGAGCAGAGCCCGATAAAGCTCCGAAGTTCTTTCAGAGACGTGGGTTTCGGGAACTCGGCGATGGCGTGAAGTTTCGAAGGATCAGGGAGTATGCCATCTTTCGATACGACGTGTCCGAGTATAGCAAGCTGCTTGGCTCCAAAGCGACATTTCTTCAAGTTGAGTTGGAGGCCTGCCTCGGTGATGCACTGCAGGACCTGTTCGAGACGGTACAGATGTGTGGGAAAATCTGGAGAAAAGACGACGACATCATCAAGGTAACATAGGCATGTCTTCCATTTGAGCCCACGAAGCAGATTGTCCATCATTCGTTCGAATGTAGCAGGGGCATTGCAAAGCCAAAACGGCATAACGTTAAATTCATATAGGCCATCTGGGGTCACGAAGGCTGTCTTCGGGCGATCGGCAGGATCCATAGGCACTTGCCAATAGCCTGAGCGTAAATCTAGCGAAGAAAAATACTCCGCGCCTTGCAAACAATCCAGAGCATCGTCGATGCGCGGTAAAGTGTAGACGTCTTTGCAAGTTATCTTAGTAAGTCGGCGGTAGTCAACGCAAAATCGAATTGAGCCATCTTTTTTCTTCACCAGAACTACAGGCGACGCCCAGGGACTATTAGAAGGTTGAACCACTCCACGCTCAAGCATTTCGCTTACTTGGTTTTCAATAACATGGCGCTCCGCGGGTGATACACGATAAGGCCTCTGGCGCAGTGGTGCGTGGGTGCTGGTGTCGATCTCGTGACGTACAGTCGATGTGCGGCCTAATGGGGCGTGTTGACAGTCGAACGTAGATTGGTATTTCAGTAGAAGGCTGAGAAGCTGCGAACGCTGCGTAGGGCTCAAGAGGGCATCCACTGAACTATGGAAAACGTCGTGCCTAGGCTGGAAACAATGCAAGCTATAGGTCAACGAGTTCATGTCTGAACAGATGTCGTCAAGAGGCGCGTCAAAGATGGTAACCGAGTCGGCAGACTGAAGACGTCCAAGGCACTCGTCACGACGTAAGACGAGTGGCGTGCCCTTAGCGTTGTAAACGAGTAGTCTCGTGCAGCCACCACTGACAGTTAGGACAGCGAAGGGAAGGGAACATTGTCGGCGAACAAAAATATCCCATGGGACAAACAGCGCAGTAGTGTCAGTGGCGAAAGTAGAGCAGGCATGCGCAATCACCGAAGAGTGCGGAGGGATCGTAGTGTCTTCTGTAACGACCAGTTTGTCGCCGAGATCGTCAAGTTCATGTGAGCGGGTGTCGGGAAGCGGAGAAAATTCAATTTCGGCGCGAGAACAATCAATGACGGCCTGATGATCGGAAAGGAAGTCTCACCCCAAGATGACGTCGTATGAACAGGATGAGAGGACGACGAACTCGACTGTATACGTGTATCCTTGAATGACGATGCGGGCGGTACATGCGGCAACAGGGGTAATGCACTGGGAACTTGCAGTCCGGAGTGACAGCGCAGATAAGGGCGTCATTACTTTTCGAAGCTTGCGGCAAAGTTCTTCCGTAACTACTGAAACGGCGGCGCCTGTGTCGACTAATGCCAGTGTGACGACTCCTTCAACAGACACTTCGATTACGTTCGTCGGAAGAGAGCGAGGCCTTGTGTGGTTCGACTGGAACGCAGTTCTCGCCTCTTGAACTGCGGTAGCTAGTTTTCCTGCTCCGATGGGGCCGGACGCCGCCGCATGGGGGAAAGTGAGCGGCGACGAGGGGATGGCGAGCGACGATCACGGGCAGAAGGAATGACGTTGCGCGTGGACGGCAAGTGCGAATCACGTGGCGGGGAGAAGGATGAAGCTGGCGAAACGTAGGAGGAGACAGGTTGGTCATGACCTTGAAGCCATAAGCGACGGCGACAGAGCCGTGCCACGTGACCAGGGATACCACAGAAGAAGCACACGGGGCGATTGTCGGGTGTACGCCAGGGTCCCGTGCTAGCTGGTGATCTGGTGGTGTACACTGGAGGGATTGGACGTGGCGGTGCAGCAAACGGTGGCGCTGAAAAAGTCGATGGGGGTGGCCGTGCTGCAACCTCGGCGTAGCTGAGAGGTACAGACAATGGTGGCGCTGCACGAGGAGACTGTATGGCTTCGGACACTTGTTCTTGGAGCATTTGACGCAACGGAGGAGCCAAGGACGGCGTAGGTCCGGGGACAGCGGTGAGTAGGGATAGCTGGCGGGCGACTTCGGAGCGTATAAATTCCTTGATTTCGCCGAGCAGATAGTCGTTGTTAGTGACAGCGGCTAAACTTGCAACGGAAGCATCGGGAACAGAAGAACGTCGAGTGAGCAGACGTTGCCGCCTGAGTTCGTCGTAACTCTGACAAAGTTCAGCGACCTCGACCATGGTCCGCGGGCTTTTCGAGAGGAGCATTTGGAATGCGTCGTCTTCGATGCCCTCCATCACGTGACGGATCTTGTCAGACTCAGTCATCGATGGATCGACGCGCTTACAAAGGTCTACAACATCTTCTATGTACTTGGTGAAGTTCTCACCGGGTTGCTGGGAACGGCTGCGCAAGCGCTCTTCGGCACGGAGCTTCCGCACCTCAGGGCGACCGAACACTTGCGTAATGCGCGCCTTGAAATCAGACCAGGTGCGAAGGTCGGATTCGTGGTTGTGGTACCACACGCTAGCGACACCCGTAAGATAGAAGTTGGCGTAGCTGAGCTTCGTAGCATCGCCCCATTTATTGGGGGCACTCACCCGCTCGTAGATCGAGAGCCAATCTTCAACGTCGTATTCGTCGGAGCCGCTGAAGATGGGAGGATCGCGTTGACGCACGGGGCCAGGACAAATCAATGTTGGCGGTGCCGGAGGTGTTGTTTGGCTGGCGTCGTCAGGCATGATGGCCGGCAGCGTCCGATTGCGTAGTTCCAGGGTTGGGGAAGTAGAAGCCAGCACAGCTCCACCAAATATGTAATGGGGTTTACTGACGACTCAGAAACGCGACCGTCTCAGTTGAGCGTCGGACACCGAGAGCGCGAGCCCGTCTTCGTCGGCGGGCCGATGATGATAGTGCGTCCACAGGGCGCGCCAGTCACACAGGGCGCCAGTCTTCTTCACTACAATATATATATATATATATATATATATATATATATAGAGAGAGAGAGAGAGAGAGAGAGAAAGAGAGCAAACGCGACTTATTCCGTCGCGCGAAAGGCCGTGGGGGGACGGGAGGGAGGGAGGGGAGGCGATGTTTAGCTGCGCCACCAAATGCGTGTTTATATAAAAACCTTGCGAGGCGAGCAGGTGGTACAGACTTCCAACGCTGCTTGACGAGTTTCCCGTTCTGATCTCGTCGAAAACCTCCGAGCCACCCCCAGAGGCCGTGGCCACAGTCACCAACGCTGCGCGCGTTCGGTGCGAACTCGGGCAAAACGGCGACGGCATCGACACCAGTTCTCCGCGTTGCTGGTGCTGCTGCACGTCCAAGTTTATACAGCTTACTCCGTATTCTCTACTAACTTGCTGTCGCAATCGATGCTTCGCCTTTCAGGTGAAACTGCAACATCTTTTATTCTCTCTCTCTCCACCGGAAGGAGAGAAACCGGCGTACATCCTACTCTGTCACGGGCAATACCAAACGGGTAGTCAAATTCACTGCAAATGGCGCTTCATATAACTGCAACAGACCAAGATAAAAGCGTCAAAAAGCGACACCCAGACCACCGGAGAAACGAGACATTCCCGCTCAAGATGGCGAACCCAAGGCGTCTTTCGAGACCGCTCCGAGTCATTTCCTCCTCTGCACAGCAGACAGAGGGACCAGTCCACCTTCGGAGGCAACAACTAGCAGCAAGACGAACTTTCCAAGCACGTAGCCTGGGGTAGCGGTAAGCCTAACCAGCGCGACCAAACACCGCAAGTGACCACTTCATTGGGGACGCATCCCGAGCAGCTACCACGAAACGGACGGACAACGACGCAGACACCGGAAGAGCGTTCCGGCTCAAAGGCACTAGCCAGGCTGCCCGAGAAGAGGGCAACCCCACAAGGCACCAGCGAAGCAAGCCACAACATCAACAACAGGACCAACAGGTGAAGGAGCTGGCAAAGCAGATAAAATTTCTAAAACAACAATTGGTTGCCACTAATGACACAATTCGATAACTCGAAAACAAGCCAACCCCACTCAGTAGCTCACAGAATGTCAGTGCGAACAGACTAGTAATTTGCGCTCCGAGTGAGGCAGAAAATATGGAAACTGACGTACCTAAATGCGAAAAACGGAAAGCAGCTAGCCCAACAGACTCGACAGGTGATAAAAAAGGCAAATGTGAATGGATAGATTCCCGCGTAGCTCAACTAGAAACCTCAATCGAGCACATTATAAATAACATGACCAATTTAACCGAGCAAATTAAGTAACAAACTCAAAACATAGTTGTCCTAAGCAAGATTGTGCAGGCACTTTCCACCCGAACAAGCCCAGACATGGCACGTAAGCCGTCCGCAAATCCTTCGCCCCTATAGGGAGACAATGACTCATCTGAAGCTTCGACGTCGAAGGCAGATGGACCGGGCAGGGGGACCAATCAGATCGCACAGCGTCGGCTCGGCGCGGCTGGATCCTCATAGGCGTTCGTGATGGCTGGAGCACCTATATCGCAATGGAACTGCAGCGGGTTCAAACAAAAACATCGTGCCCAAGAGTGGACAATTCACTATCTGCAAGAAAATCTGACGTTTAGGCAACCCAAGAGATTGCAGCCAAATTAACAGGCAATGCAACCTACACGGAAGTTGTTCGATGCTCTCCGGCCAGGGCAATCACGGTGCAAAGAAATCTGGCAGCAATTCAAATAGACTTGGAATGTGAGGAGGTAGCGTTCATTCAAATTCTACCTAATAAGAGCTCTTTTCGTTCTAAATTTGTATAGCCCCCTAAAGTCCACCCGCTTGCAAATTGGTGATCAAAGCCTATAAGCACGCCGATAAAGCACCACTCGTAGTGCAGGGCTACTTTAACGCCCGGCACTCGGCCTACCCAAAGGCAACAAGATCTGGGAAACAGCACAGGGTTTATAAACGACCCGGAACGCCCCACGGCAAACAGTGTGAAGCGAAATACGTCCCCTAGCCCAACGTTACTAGAACAGCTCCGCATATTGGCCAGCGCAAGCATGTGGGCCACGCGCGAACTAACGGCGCGGCGGTCGAGACCAGCTGCCGGTTGGCCGCGTCGGCTGGAGCAGCGTGGCAGCTTGGTATTGCACACGCGTTCGCTCGTCTGCGTCGATTTATTACTCCACTGTAAATCTATACTGCCTCCGTAATTACTGTTCATGGTTTTCACTATGAGTGAAAGCTTCGCAAGCGCAGTACGAATCCTAAGGGCGACGTGAACGCTTCAATTTCAACGAATATGCTATACTGCGAAGCTACTTCGACATCATTTGTGACTGGATGGCCTCGCCAGATAAGGCAGTCCATAATCGATAATGCGAGAGGGGGATAAAAG
Source organism: Dermacentor silvarum (assembly GCF_013339745.2). Classification (NCBI taxonomy): domain Eukaryota; kingdom Metazoa; phylum Arthropoda; class Arachnida; order Ixodida; family Ixodidae; genus Dermacentor; species Dermacentor silvarum. Next base: position 12,273,879 of record NC_051155.1, on the reverse strand, counting down.
CCGGATAGCTAGTGAGGGAAGAGGCGAAAAGAAACCTAGCAGATACCGTGAAAAAAAAACTTTAAAACTTATTGTTTATTCGGCGATCTGCAAATGGAGATTTCCCTTACTTCCTATACAGCGTGTCCCAACTATAATGCACCAATATTTACAAATATGCGAATGCCAGCTCTCCCGGCAGCAATGGGATGAGGCGTGTACCGAAACGGGCGGGCGTATGCGAAGAGGTAGCAAATGGAGCTTATTGAAACTTCTACTAAACGATGAACAGTTTAAGGGCACCCTTAGCCGTGCGACGGATAGGCTCATAAATACTCAAATCGCAATCGGTCTCACCGAGAGTGAATTAGACAACAACTTAGCATATACCTATCTCCCCCTCACCAAAGACGCCAGGTAGAGCACGTAAACTACATGGGACGCACTTGATCTAGACCAACCTTCACCGTATCAGAGATCAGGCATGTTCTCTTCAATCTAAATGGCAGATCAGCCCCGGTACCCGATGGAGTCGCGAACAAACTTCCTCGGGAACCTAGATGATAGGGCAATCGAGATAGTCAAGGCCGAAATAAATGATGTATGGAAAACTGGACAGGTCCCGGTATAATGGCGTACTGCAAAAGTGGTACTCATACCCAAACCAGGCAAACCCCCACATATAAACAACCTGCAGCTCAATCTCCAGTACATCATGTATCACCCAGGATGCGGAGCACACGATAGACAACAGGATCACTGAAGATATTGAGAACAAGGAGCTCTTTAGACACAACCTAATCGGCTTAAGACAGGCCTTGTCCACACAGGACACTATGCTTTTCTTTAAGAAAGCAATCTTTGATAACATTACTCGTGACGTGAGAGGGATCCTTGCACTGGACCTCTCCAAGGCCTTCGACAGGGTCGCGCATAGGCACATCCTGTCTTAACCTGGGTCAGCGTTTTCATGACTACACCAAATCTTTCCTCGCAGATCGCAAGGCACACCTCTGACTATAGACCTTTTCATCGAGCGAAGAGGAAAGGGCGCGCGATGAGCCTTTCCTCCGTTCTGGCTTGTGCGAGCCGGCGCGGCGCGGCTTGAATGTGTTACCGGTCGCGCGCTGCCGAACCATTTGGAGGTGTTTTCAGCTAGTTCTGAGTGCAATATACAGGATCTCAGTTCTTACGAGTTCCTCGAACAACCACTGTGTAGCCTTTACGTGCAGCAGTAGCTACAGTATCTGGAAATTTCTCTTGGATGTGCAAAAATGCGACGCGCATCTTCAGCCGCGGTGTGTGAATGTGTTGTGAACTATATGTTGGATGTATCGGTTTTCACTCGACGAAGAGTTGTTGTAAAACATTTGCTTCAGTCACCGGCATCGTTCTCACGCATTTTAAGTCTCGTAGACTTCAAATCACTATGTCTACGTAAGCTTCCTGCAAGAGGCCGAAGGCATTTCTCAACACAGCGAGCACTGCGGTTGGCAAACGAGCATGATACACAGAATTGCTTTGTGCTTAAATCGGCATTGCTATTTTGGCCTGTAAGGCACAATGTACAAAGGGCATCGCATAAAGAGAATCCAACAGCTATTAGTAAGGACATAATTTCCGTAAGGTGGGTGAATGCGTCATAGATTACTGAACTTACGAGACTGAAAAAAAAGAATGAGTTCATATGTCCTCCTTTTGCGGCAAAATAAAACAGAACACGTGGGATAGCGACGCAATAAGGCTTCGCATAGCCGTGCCGCATGCTTGGACAACTTGAACCATACGCTATGTAGAACAAACAGATCTATAACACAGCATTTAGTACTGCCTCAGACACTTGCGCAGACTGCAGCTGGTAGTTCTACCACTCGAAAAGTGTGATTCACACTGTACACGGTATGCGGTTATTATTAACCAAACTATTGTATTTGTGGGCGGGAAGCTTGCCCAGCAAACGAGGCAGTCGCCCAATGTATCCACCGATAACATCTTGAACGCTTGTCATAGTAAGCAGCACGACTTATACTTCAGCAGAACGATACCTACGCTGTTAGGATCGTCAAATGTTACGTAACTACTCGTTGCAGCTAAGCCATAGCTTAGAATTACTGTGCTGAGAATGCTGCAGTAAGGCAAGAATCGTGAAACGAATTTTCAGAAATACCCCACGACCATGGTGCGTCCCGGAACGCAGCCGGGGCCCCACGTCACAGGCGCCAATGTGGGAAAAAATTGTCGCAGTTTCACCTGAAAGGCGAAGCATCAATTGCGATAGCAAACTTGTAGAGAGCTATACGGAGTAATGATATTAGCTTTATCAACTGTATAAACTTGGACATGCAGCAGCATCGGCAACACGCAGAACTGTTGTCGACGCCATCGGCGTTTTGCCCGCGTTCGCTCAAAATGCGTGCGGCGTTGGTGACTGTTGCCGGAGCCTCTGATATAAATAGGCACTTGGTGCCGCAGCTAAACGTCGCCTCCCTTCCCTCCCCCTCCCCAACGGCCTCTCGCGCGTCGGAAGAAGGCACGTTTACTCTACATATATGGTGATTGTAAAGGAGAAAAGAGACGCCTACTTCTGCAGCCTGAGCCGTGCTCCCTCAAGGGCTGCAGAAGATAGCGCCAACCTTTCCCTTTCCCTCAAGAACCACTTATCATCAGCCCTTAAGCGAGCACGGCGCAGAACGCGCGTTTGTTCTCCGCCGTGCGTTCACTCCCCGTGAAAGACGCGCCCCTCGCGCCCTTTCACTCGCACATACAGCGTTCGGCGCGCGGCGACGATTTCTTCTCCAAATGACGGCATACGGGACCTCACGGCGACGGCGACGGTGACGCCGACGGCAGAAATCTGCTTTTGAGTGTCCATATAATTGCTATCGCAATAAAACGTCTTGGTCCCGCGGTCCGCGGCCACAGCTCCAGTCCCAGCCGGCCACGCCCAAGACGCCCAGCCACCACTAGCGCGTTCTACACACCACTGCGTTCCTACAACTTTACAATCACCCAAGGCTGATTGTAAGCTCAAACATACGCGCACACCTCGCGATGGGTGCTCCGTCCGCCCTAACGCTTGCAGAAACTCCATCCACTTAATTACTTCAGACTTAAATTGCTTCACTAAGCCTCACACTACCATTCCCCTTGTATACGACTCCATTTCATACCGCGCGAGCGCGAAAAAAGCCACCACAAACTGCCGCCGAGCGTATACCATTGCATACAACACGGACGTTCGCACAAGCCAGCAGGCCAACTGCTCATAGATGGCGCCACTGCCTGCGCAATGGCGGCGCCCATGAAAAAACTGTCTATTGACCCTTTTCGTGGCGATCCCGTGGGCGCTGCCATGTTTGATCACGTGGTGACGCGTCCATTGCTTGCCTCAACTGCCTCCGTTGCCTCCTTGTTTACAATGGAAGTGACGCCGGCGCAGCTTAGAAAACCTCTGTTTTCGGAGATATCGTAGACGGTGACTAGCTGGACGACACGAAGCTTTGATCACAGCTTCAGAGAACATGCAAAAGAGCTTTCGGAGCTCATTAATCTATGTCCAAACGGCGCAAGCAGCGTATATGGTGCTTGTTCTAAAAGCAGGGCTAAATATGTATTCCAAGCTATCCCAGGTTTCCGATTATGAATTCAGTCAGGATTAGTGTGTTTTGCTCTTTGTTGTTTATTCGGCAAATATTTGGAAGCAGTCGCCTGTCAGTTTCTGACTCAGTGAAGTTCCTCGGTGCGGCCACTATCTGATTATTATTGCGATAGCAATTATATGGACACTCCAAAGCAGATTTCTGCCGTCGGCGTCGCCGTCGTCGTCGCCGTCGCCGTCGCCCTGAGGTTCCGTATGACGTCAATCGTCGCCGCGCGCCGCCGAACGCTGTCTGTGCGAGTGAAAGGGCGCGAGGGACGCGTGCTTTCACGGGGAGTGAACGCATGGCGGAGAACAAACGCGCGTTCTGTGCCGTGCTCCCTTTAAGCTGCAGAAGTAGGCGTCTCTTTCCTCCTTTACAATCACCTATATGTAGAGCAAACGCGCCTTCTTCTGACGCACAAAAGGCCGTGGGGGGGAGGGGGAGGGAAGGGAGGCGACGTTTAGCTGCGGCACCAAGTGCCTATTTATATCAGAGGCTCCGACAACAGTCACCAACGCCGCACGCATTTTGTGCGAACGCGGGCAAAACGCCGACGGCGTCGACAACAGTTCTGCGTGTTGCCGGTGCTGCTTCATGTCCAAGTTTATACAGCTGATAAAGCTACTATCATTACTCCGTATAGCTCTCTACAAATTTGCTATCGCGATTGATGCTTCGTCTTTCAGGTGAAACTGCGAAAACTTTTTTTCTGCCTAATCGCTCGCGGGTGTGCTCAGTGCCGATAGATTTGTTCCTGCTGCGCACAAAGCTTGAAACCTAGCTGTTTTGTACATTGTAGCAAATATATATTACAGCTAGTAACTCGCTTACTCCTGTGGACCGTCACGGAACATTCAGCTTCTACCATTCGTGTGCCATAGGTGTAGTCCGTCATTTATTGTGCGTATACGGCGCATATATTGAAGTGTGCGCCCATTCACTTATTCTTGGTACGTTGGCGAGAGAGTGGGCGTGAGTTTTCCTGCCATTTGGGACAGAAGTGTATAGATAAAGTGCGCGAAACTTACTATGACAGGAAGCGGCGCTACTCCCTTTGTAATTGTTTAATGAGTGGTGCTCACTCTTGCCGACGTTCTGGGGATGAAGCCCTTTCTTTGAAGGTTAGTGATGCAAGGCTGGCGGATGAGCAAATTACTGTATCCTCGAGGGAAGCCGTACATCACGAAGTGCCGGTACCACGATCGGACAGTTGCAGCAGCGGTCCGCGAACTTGGCTACACAGATTCATTCTATTCCTTAACATGCCAGTCACTGTTTTTTGCAACCAACTACTGCACACGTCTTTAATCCACATGATTCAATCTAGCATGATTACCCGCCGGGGTGGCTCAGTCAGCTAAGGCGTTGCGCTGCTGAGCACGAGGTCGCGGGATCGAATCCCGGCCCCGGCGGCCGCATTTCGATGGAGGCGAAATGCAAAAACGCCCGTGTGCTTGCGTTGTAGTGCACGTTAAAGAACCCCAGGTGGTCAAAATTAATCCGGAGCCCTCCACTACGGCGTGCCTCATAATCAGAACTGGTTTTGGCACGTAAAACCCCAGAAAGAATAAGAAGAATCAATCTAGCATGATTGGAGCACAGTGTGTTAGCGAAAACTCAGTTGGATTTCCGACCGCTGATCGCACAGAAGCAAGGTAGAACCGGTAATGGTTTCGTATTCGTGCGCGGTCCCTGAGGAGAGGTATGGCGCGCAGCCGAGAGCGCCATCTCGTTTCTCTAAAACAAACTGCTCCGAGAAAAGGGTCAGTAGGGACGGTCTCGGGAGGGCCCTATACGAGCTTGGCAACTACGGCACCCCGCAGATCTCGGTCCTTTCCCCACTCTTATTCTTTATAGCCATGCACAAGCTCTCTACTCGCCTCGCTGCAATCCCGAACGTGGGTCACGCCATCTATGCGGACGACATCACGATCTGGGCACTGGGCGGCTCGCTTGCCATGCTCTAACACTTGTTACAAAGCGCGTTAGAGGCTATGGAAGACTTTCTTTCCAGCACGGGCCTTGAACTCTCCCCCGCTAAATCAAAACTACTGTTATACCGACAGTCCAGACAATGGGTCAGAAAGCTTGAGCCGCTGGAAAATCTGCCGATAGAAATTCGAGCTATGAATCCCATGCCAAGGTGGACTCAGTCAAGATTCTAGGTCTCCTCATTGATGCTAAGGGCTGTAACTCGACGGCCCTCAAGAGGCTCATCGGACAGGCTAGTAATGTCCTAAGACTTGTAGCCCGCACCTTAAATCGGAGAGGCGGTCCCAAAAAGGACGATCTGTTAAGAGCTTATCAGACATTCTTCTTAAGTCATGTTACCAACATTGCGCCGTACCTTAATTGGGGTAAGGCGGAAAAGGTCAAACTCGACTCTCTAATCAGAACCGGTATCAAGCGCGTGCTCCGCCTTCCGCAGTCCACGAGCACCCAGAAGCTGCTGGAGCTAGGACTCCACAACACTATCGATTAGCTAATAGAAGCTGCCACAGTGGCTCAAATAACGAGACTATCATCCTCTAAGCCAGGGATGAAGATTTTAGAAGAAGCGGGTACCCAGACATGAACCGGCGTCCAAAATTAGCCTGACTCAGCAAACCAGAACTCGCATCATGGTTGACCCCGCCCCGCGAAACATCTACCCAGTGCATAACGAGGGTAGAAGATTCGCGAGAGCCAAGTCCATCCTTAAAAAGATCAATCAGCACAAACTAGGGTTCCTCTTTGTCGATGCTGCCAGATATGACAGTTGGGATAAGTTTGTTGTTTCGGTTGTAGACGCGGAGGGCAACCTGGTTAATGGAGCTTCTGTCTATACTAAGTTTGTCCATCTGGGGGAGGAAGCAACGATCGCTCTTGCTTTTCACAGCGCAAAAGTTCTCCCTATCGCCTTCTCCGACTCACGCACAGCAGTTAGATCCTTCTCGACCACACTCGTGTCTGAACAGGCGAACAACATTGTGAACAAAACACTTGAAAGAACTCGGGAGAGCAGCGAAGGAGGATACCACATCTCGTGGTTCCCAGCCCATCTAGATGGCTCAGTTAACCCGCTCGGATGTAAGCCTAACGAGTAGGCCCACCGCGCGCGATTTCACGTACCGTGCTGTCGCGGGTAGCCAGGCTCGGAACGAGGTCAACATCCACAAAGAGCAATTATGTACTTTCCACAAAATTATTTCCCATTATCGTCTCGGCAAGAGGACATTTCCACCCCCCACATTGAACAAACCTCAGGCTAGCACACTCAGACTTGTGCAAACCCGTTCGTATCCCACTCCTCGGTCCCTTAACCGGATAGACCCTCACCACTCCCAGTCGTGCCCCAAATGTGGCCATGACTCATGCTCTTTTGATAACATGCTCTGGTTGTGCCCAGCCCTTAACGCCTGTCCACCCATCACGAAAGAGCAATGGGAGGAATCCCCCAAGAGCGGCAATCTTCATATTCAACTGCAGGCTGTCCAGAGGGCCACGACATCGCGATGGGACTTCGTATCCCGGTCGGATCGTGGGCGGAGCCACCGACCTAATCTGGGGAGCCCTAGATCTCAGTTCCTCAGGACTCAAATAAAGTTCTTGTGATGCCATGTCATGCCACGGTGCTGGACAGAACCGAGGTAATGTTTGCCGTCGCTTGGAGATACTCAGAATAATTTTTTTGCATTCCGCCTAAATACACAATTAGTCTGAATTAATTAATCAAATTCTCAAATATTATAAGTACAATAAAAGTGTCAATGAGAAGATTGTCAAGCAGCATAAAAAAATGCCGATACAGATTTCTGTTGCTCAATACGTGCTACATGAAAGTGTTTTTCCGAGCGTTAAAGGAACCCGCGAATTCACGCAGAACTGCCACGCGACTGGCCGCCGAGGCACTTTGCGTGTATTCGCGAGCTTCTTTCACGCTCCGAAAAACACTTTCATGTAGCACGTATTGAGCAACAGAAATCTGTATCGCGATTTTTTTCGTGCTGCTCTACAATGTTCTCATTAACACTTTAAATCTAATTACAATATTTGAGAAGTTGATCATTTGTTTCAGTCTAATTGTGTATTTAGGCGGAATGCAAAAAATAATCTGAGTATCTCCAAGCGACGGCAAACAACATTACCTTGGTTCTGTTCAGCTACGTGGCACTTGTATATCTTGGTGCACGATAGTCGGGACAGCTATGAATTTTCTTGGAGAAAGTTACATTCGCATTGCGCGCTGGCCCACCCCCAAATTTAAGTTGGCCCCCGTCCAAATTTAGATTTGGCTCACCCCCACTATAAGCGTTTCCATGCATTTTCTATGGAGGCCTGCGTATCCCTATTGGTTTTCCCTCTGATAAATTTTTTATTGTTTCCTATCTATTATAAAGCTACCAATCATCCGCATTTATAATATAATGATTAAACATTTTAAGTTTGCAAATTACGCATTTTTGTGCTGATAGAAGGCATTACGCTTTTCGCTTCACGGACCTGTGGCACTCACCAAAAAATGTTTACGCAATAAAAGTAGCACTTAGCTGACGACTTGTAGCAGCTTGTTCCACCCGGTGCATAATACGTCAGCATATCGCATGCTCGACGCAAGCAAGGCTTCATACCTCCGCAGACCAGAGCGAGCACTCAAACCTCCAAACGAACTTCTGCAGGACGCAACAAATTCGCCACACTGGACGCAGTCGCTGCAAAGAAGGCGCGCAAGCGGAAGCGCTGCCAGTAGCGCGACTCGATCGCCGCGCCGTTAGTTCTCGCGACCGCCACGGAGCCCATGTTTTTAGCGGAGCTGTGAAACTGAGTGGGTTCCATTAACGTTGCCCTAGCCTTCGTCAAAAACATCGCAAAAAACGCATGAGACAATAATGAAATGAGCGTGGGAAGTGATCACTACATTCTAACTATCACGGCTTTTCTAAACGGCTATAGGAAACGAAAACTTACTACCCTGCATACCAGGTAGGACGCTTTTCGTCACGCTCGCGATTCCCACACCCATCACTAATCTCGAAGAATATGTCCGTACCGTACTTCAAGACGCCAATAATGCAACTAGAGACGGAAATGGAAGATAACGGCCCCACTCCAGACCCGTGGTCTTCACAAAAGCATAACAAAAGCCTTCGCAAAAAACTCGTACGATATGAAAGGGAAATTGAACAGCACTCCCAGTTCCTAAGTCAGGAACACTAGCATCAGCTTTGCGATCAAATAAACGGACAGTTGGGCAATTAAAACACATGGTTCCTGCTTAGGTACTTTTTCGACCCTAATTAAACCAAGTCTGCATCGCGGAAAAGCATGCAAAGAATTATTGATTCCTTCCCCGGAGATGACGACACTCTCATCAAAAATTTGAAAGATGATACTTCAACGTCTACAAAGACTTCCCAGTCTTAAATACCTACACAGGGAAAGAAATGAACCCCTCAATAAAGACATTAAGAAGGCTGAAGCCCGAGCTTTTCTTAATAGCCTAGTGAAATAAAACGAACAATCCCCAATTAAAGAGATGTATTGGATCATAAAACAAAACTTGACGTTTCGGGTCCAGTACGGGACCCTTGATCACAATGAAAGCAAACGTAGTGACTCTTGTTTAAAAAAATGTCACAGTTTCGCCCTAAGGGCGAAGCAATGAATGCGATAGCACCACAGCAATGTCATACGAAGTAAGGTGAGCAGCCTTGGTAGCAATATGAATTGTAGTAAACATGAGCTGATTAAGTAAGCAGGTGTGCTGCGGCGTAAGTAGACCGACATGAAGAGAGACTCGATGACCACGAGAAGGCGCGTGTGAAACGGTGGTGTTGATGAGAAGCGCTTACCGTGGGCAGCGCGTGCGAAGGGACACACCTGTAGTGCTGCACTGCCGATCTGGGCAGCATTGCATGTGTAGCGTGCGTTGGAAAATGTGGCCCGACTATTACTAACTGAATGAACAAGCGTGGTGTGAGCGCGCACAAACAAACATGAATAGATCACACAGAATGACTGCAGCCAACGACTGTCAAAACGCTGGCAGCGGACGAAGGTACGTGCCGTCTATCGCTTCAACGGAAACTGAGCGGCGCATGCACGGCGCATAAAGGTCAGAGCCGTGTGGAGATAAGAGACGGTGCGGTCGAACGAACGACGAGCGCGGTTGTTGGCAGCGTAGAAGTGCGCCCCCCGCTCCCTCCGGCGCTGGCTTCCCGCTTCCTTGCTTGCGCGTGGGAGAGATAAGAGACTGTGCGGACGAGCGACGAGCGCGGTTGTTGGCAGAGAAGTGTCCCCCCCCCCCCCCCCCTGCTCCCTCCGGCGCTGGCTTTCGGCTTCCTTGCTTGCGCGTGGGAGATTGAGTGCGTTCGCTCTCCGTGATAGCGCGCGTCCCCGCACGCTTCCGCTGGGGCATACGGCGCGCGGCGAAGATTTTATCTATACGGAACCTCACGACGACGGCGGTGACGATGACGACGCCGACGGCGACGCCGACGGCAGAAATCCGGTTGAAGTGTCCATATAATTGCTATCGCAATAATATGGGATAAATGGCGAAGTGCGCTTGTGTAGATTTCGGGCAGATTCCCACGTGTCCTGTTTATCGCATGTTGCGTCGTCTGAAAATGGAGTGATTGAAGCATTAGTCTTGCAGGCAGTTTCTTCTCTGTGGCGATTATGGATGCCAAATCCCAGTCTATGCAGTGCGTTTCCCAGTCTATGCACCACGAAAACCTGTGTTTTCGTGGTGTTCTGATAGAGCGTTTGAAGATGAGTTGCCATTGGCGACATCATACTTATAAAGTTCCAACACAGGGTAAAAGCCTTCAAGACTTTAATTATACTAGTCAGCTGCCATTACGGTGCTCCATGTCTTCGTTCTCTTCTTCTTCCACCTCTTTGTTCTCTTCGCTGTCTGTTCGTCTAGGATCACTTCATCCTCCCGGTTCCATTATCATCTCTCCTGGGATGATATTGAAGAATATTAGCAATCGACGCCTCTTCTGTGTTTACTCGGGGTCCTTGGTAATACACGGTCTTGAGAATCCCTTGGTGCTTCACTGTTTTCAATATTGAATATGGGCCTATAAAGGGGCACTCTTAATCCAACCCCTTTTGAACCAGCTCCTGGTTGAATATCGGGTATCGTGGACTGGTGACGTTTGTCGAAGTTCTTTTTCATAGTTTTACGGTACTTTTCTTCCTGGTTTAAATCCAGTTGCTTCTCGCAAAGTGTTAGTTTTTCAACTATATCAAGTTCGTTGTCCGCAGGTAACCAACAGGGTTTTTGGAAAGCGGCGAAGTAAGGGCTGCATCCCAATGCTGCAGTGTGAGATCGGTTATGGTGACGAACAGCTGCTTCCAGAGCGCACTTCCACCTGCCTTTGAAGTTGGGGTATAAAGATGGGAATGTCTTTAAGTCCCGAATCACCCTTTCTGCAAGAGAATTTGCTTCTGGGTGATAAGGTGCTGGAAAACGCAGCTCGACGCCTCTTGCTTCAGCCCAACGGCAAAATTTTTCGCTTCGGAATGCCGGTCCGTTGTCCGCAACGATGACCTTAACATTGAAGAGCATATCCCTCTCTAGAAAAGAAGTTACACAGTTCGCATCTTCTCTGCCAGCTTTAGCAGCCACGAACCGTGTACACTCGTCCACTGCAACGAGGAATGCTTGCGTCTTTTTGACCCCCTCGCCCTTCTTTTTGAGTTCAGCAAAATCGAGATGTAGTACTTCGAAGGGCACATTCGAGTGTTCTGGAGTGACCATTTTGTTTCCACGCGGTCTGAACTTAGCTTTGCAAACTTGGCAGTTGTGGCACGTCTTTATGTAGTTAGCGACATCTGTCTTCATGCCTTTCCAAGTGAATCTTTGCGTTAGCTTTCTGTATGTTTTAGTGAATCCGTCATGGCCTCCCGACTCCGGACTGTCGTGGTAGAGTCGCAGTATGGTCGGTATCGCTGTTTCGGGCACTTTTAGCTTCCCGTTTTGCATCTTCAGGTCTTGCGTTCCTTCCCACAATTTGCTCATATTCACTTCTTCATAGGTAACTTCTCTTGGTACATGAAGTCTAGACAGAGCATCTGCGTCCTGGTGCTTTTGTCCTGGGCGATGCGCTACCTCGAAAGTGTACTGCTGAATTTCACTCACCCATCTTGCCACTCTAGTTTTTGGCTGAGTGAGTTGCAAAAGGTGAGTCAGGGCTTGATTATCTGTAAACAATTTGAAGCTTCTTCCTTCCAGATAACTTCTAAAATACTTGAGCGCCATGACTACAGCCAATGCTTCCTTTTCTGTCGTAGCATAGTTTACTTGGTCCTTGGTAAACGTGTAAGAAAAATATCCTATCACTTGCAGTTGTTTCGCAACAGGCTTGTTGACATGCCTTTGATAAAGAACGGCTCCTGTACCATAGTGAGAGGCATCAGCGTACAGTTCAAATGGCAGGTTAAAGTCTGGGAGCGTCAGGACAGGGTCTGAAGAAATAATTTCAACAAGTTCTGCGTAAGACCGCTCGCATTCTTCAGACCACACAAATAGCACCTCTTTTTGGGTAAGGGCAGTGAGACATTTTGTCTTTGTTGCATAATCCTTTATGAAGGCCCGGAAATGCCCGGCTACGCCTAAAAACACTCGAAGAGAGTGCAGATCAAATGGCTTGACGAGGCTCTTGATACGCTGGACACTTTCTTCTTTGGTACTTTTTGTCTGCCCATCAAATACCCTTCAACGAAAAACAACCCTGTGCGAGAAGAATTCACTCTTTCTGACGTTGATCTTAAGCTATGCCCTGCTCAATGCATCTAGAACCATTGATAGATGACTAATGTGGTCCTCTCTTGTTCTTGAATAGACGAGTATGTCGTCGACATACACACTACAAAATTTTCCAATAAATTCTTGGAGAACAGAGTTCATCATTTTCTGGAACCAGGCGCCTGAGTTTTTCCACCCAAATGGCAGCCGGTTATGTTCGTAGATGTCGAAAGGTCTAATAAACGTGGTGAACATCTTAGTTTCCTCCTTGAGTGGTACTTGCCAATAGCCTTTACATAGGTCTATCCTGGAAAACCATTGACACCCACCGGTCTCGTCAATTATTTCGTCGATTCGTGGCATTGGGAATGGGATCAAGTCTGTTTGCCGGTTTATAAGCCGGTAATCGGTGCAGAAGTGATAGGATCCGTCGTCTTTTGGCACTATGGTAATGGGTGAGGCAAACGGAGAGGTAGAAGGTCTGATGATACCAGAATTCAACATTCCTTGTAGCTCCTGTTTAAGCCATACTTTTTTTTCGTGGCTTAACCCATAGGCTTTCTTCCTCACAACACTTTTGTCTCGAAGATCGAACGGCACTTCGATTGCAGTCGTTGCGGGGGGGGATAGGGGCCGACACACAGAAGTTCTGGAAATTTCAAAGAAACCTCGTGAGAACTTGTGACTGACCTATCTTGCGTCTGAATGAGGTTGGAATGCTCGGTGGTGATAAGGTCGTTCCACAGAATATTCATCTTGAATAGTTTCATGTCTGGCCGGGATAAAAGGAAATCGAACTCCACTCCTGACATGACCAGGCTCCTCACGGTGAGCTCTAGATCTCTGAATTTCACTTTTGCATCCGTCCATTTTTTAGCTCTCGAGAGTTGCCGTCATAGCCTTGAACTTTGACAGCTCTCCCGGCAAAGACTTCATCTTTGTCAACTCTTTTCTCATTAATGAGACAGACCAAGGCACCTGTATCAATGACTGCAGGCATCTAGATATTATTCACGATCATTGGGACAAACAAAATGTTCGATTTCAGAAGAAATATTGTCTCCTGCGTCTCAGACGTCCTGACATTCGTGGATTTTCCGAGTATCTTCCCAGCGGAGTCCCCATGACTAGGGTTGTGGTAACTCCTGTTGGCAGAATAATCTCTTCTGTTTTGTGACCATTCCATGTTCGACTTGTGTTGCACCTCGCGAGGCCGGGGCTCGAATGGCACATATTTTAAGCAGTAGAGAAGCTCCTCGGAAGTGGACGGTGCTTTAACCTGGACTTGTCGCTGGCAATCTTTTGTCATCCCGTGTATCACTAGTGGCACGACGGAGGAATCTGGAAGCGTGGGATCCGCCAATCGCAGTAGGCGCCTCTTCTCAAAGTAATAGTCCAGAAAATTGCCGTCTCTCTGCTTGTAAAAAATTCCTTGGCCCCACAAGTGGACTGGGTTCATTTGAAATGCCCGAATGAAACTTTTTTTCCACGTGTCCCATGGTTCTTTCATATGTTCTGGGACGCGCAGATCATACCACTTTTTAGCCTTGCCACATAGGTACGGGTAAATGTGAAGTATCCGATTGGAGTCACTTAACCAGTGGTTCTGCTCGCACGCGTACTGAAAAAAAAAAAAGTCCAGCCTGGAAACGGCACCATCCATGCTACCATCAAATATTTCCGGCTTAACTGTCTCTCGACATATCGCACCAGTGGCAAGTATATTCAAAATTGCTTGCTGTTGTTTCATTTGCTGCATTTGCGTTTGCGTTACTTGTGCCATCGCACACAATATGCCTTGGAGAGGCGGCCGAGCGTTTCGATCTGTATCGCCTTGAGCGTCACACCTATTTGCGATTTGTTTCCTCATAGATTCAAGTTCCGCGAATTCCATGTCAATTTTCACGGTACCTCTTTCGGTGACGTCGCTGATCGAGGCCTTGGCTTTGTTGGTGATGGTTTCGAGTAGGCCAGGTGTAGTTAGTTCTTCCGGTGCCACAACGAAGTTCTCACCTTCCAAAGCATAGCCCGTGACGAGGGGGCGGTCGTCCCGTCTTGTGAGGTAGAATGTCACCCACATCTGGTTGCTGTTGTCGGCTGCGCCAAATATAAAGTTCCAACACACGGTAAAAGCCTTCAAGACTTTATATACTATTCAGATGCCATTACGGTGCTCCATGTCTTGGTTCTCTTCTTCTTCGACCTCTTTGTCCTCTTCGCTGTCTGTTCGTCTAGGATAAGACCCATACTGATGCTGTTTTATGCGTTTTTTTGAAGTTACCGGTCTCGCCGACATAGGTTGCGTCACAATCTCTGCACGGTATTTTATACACAACACCGGGGCACCTCAATCGTTCCAAGGGGTCTTTTACGCGCATCATTTGACCACGTAGCTGACGGGACATGCGCCACCCAAACGTCGTACTCCTTGAAAACTCTTGCCAAAGCCTCGCTTACCCCGCGCGCATGGCTGCGCGTTTGCAGTTCTTTGTAACCGCTTGGCGGTTGGGCGCTGGGGCATGTTCCTGCTCTCTGTGCATTTGAACGATTCCCGCCGCTGGTTCAAATGGACCCCGGCCTGGCATTCGGCAAGGGGTGATACGCTTGGGAAAGGAGCCTGCACCCTGAATTCCCGTCGAAACCCTCGTCAGCGCAAAAAAGTGATGTTCGGGCCACTCCCGTGGCGGCCATTTCCCATGTGTCGCCCCAAGCACCTATTGAGGTGTGGACGCCTTCATGTTGAGGACAAACACCCCTTTCGAAGCGCTTAGGTCCCATTATGACCGAACACCATGCGGGGAGGTATTAAAGCAGAACTTTTTGTTGGGCTAGTTGGTGCATGTTACTCAAGTATTAAAGCACCAGACAGACGACACAAGAAGAGACACGGAGGAGCGCTTACTAACAACTGATGTGGTTAGTAAACAACTAACCACTAAGAATTGTGCTTCTTTCAATAAAACATCATTTGTTAGTAAGCGTTCGTCTTTGTCTCTTCTTGTGTCGTCTGTTTGGCGCTTTAATACCGCTTTAATACTTCAGTACCATGCGGGCAGAACGCTTGTACCAATTTTACCGGTAGGTACCCGGCGGCAGCACTTGGCTACCACAGCCGCGGCGGATGCTCTTCAACAAGGCCGTCTGTGGTTTGACAAGAGGCACCCAGAGACCCCTTCTAAAATCTCAATTGAACCCTCTTTCGAGATGTATTCCTGTCCAATAACATACCACATGCCATTGAAAAACTGCATTTCAAATAAACGTATGAGCGCGTGAGTACTTTCATGCGTGTTAGCCGGCGCATGAGAGAGATCACTTGTGTCTATCTTCGCTGGGTTAGGCCTGAAAAAATAAAACTTTATAAACTGGTACTGCAAATATTTCTCACCTTTCAATTCAATCCCTTGCTTTGTATGCTTGTAGAATGTGTTTTTTAATGTATTTAATATCATCCTTCAATGTATTTCATATTTCGTATGTATTTCTTTTCTTTGAGTGTATTTAATTTCATTACTGTATGAACGAATTATCTCCTGCATGGGCCACATGTTGGCCTGCAGTATTCTGTATAAAAAAATAAAATAAATGTGAATCCCCTCGAGAGCCGGGCACCAGGGCCGGGAACATCTTTACCCACTAGAAAAAACCGGTGGGTTTGAACTAGGCACCTGTCGCATACGAGGCGGATTTTGTACCACTAGGCCACCGCTGCGGTACTTTATGCTTAATAGCATAAAGGCCACAGCTGCGGCGAGTGACGACGGGGTCACAAATAAGATGCTCAGAAACCTCGATAACCATTCAATCATAGAAATTACAAAGTTCTTCAACACTCATTGGAAAACTTTCACCCACGGTGTAAAAAAGGAAGGTGATCCGACGGCGGCGCGAGGCGCGGCCACTTAGTGTGACTCTACGCACGCCGCTGCCGCAAGGGGCAGCACCTGTTCTGGGGGCCACTTTTTCGCTCGCTTTGCTGGCGCTTCTATGAGCACGCGTGGCAGAAGGGCTTTATTTCGATGAATATATGTCGTTCGCCTGCTTAAAACGACTCTACTTGGTTGGAGGAACGTCCCTTTATATTTCTGCCGACATTCCGATTGACTCCGACGCGGCGAGCAGCTGTAAGCGCAGCGCGCCGTCTGCTCGAGCAGACGACGCGTCTCTCTCGTGTTCGAAATGACGGTATTTTGTCTGTAAGTGGCATGAAACCTTATACCTGCTCAGTATTTGGCGTATAAATAACGAAAAATTGCATATCTTTGAGTATGGGTGTTTAAACGCTGACGGAGGTCGTAAATTATCCACTGTTGTGCCGCTTCTCCAAGGCCTCCTGAACACGTGCTGCTTCTAGCGGCGGCGCTCACTTCCGGTCACACGAAGTGGCCGCTCTCACGCCCCAGCGCGGGCGCGCCGTCGGAACACCTATCTTCTTACACCGTGGCTTTCACCATCCCTTCTAGCTGGAAGCACGCAAAAGTCATTTTTATACCCAAAGCGGGCAAAAGATCGAGTTAGGGAAACTTAAGAGCAATTTTCTTGACCTCTTGCTTAGGAAAAGTCATGGAGCATGTTATGCTCAGAAGGCTAAACGAATACGCTGGTACGGAGGGGCTATTCCCTCACACGATGGTGGGTTTTGGGTCCAATCTTTCCACAGAGGACATCATGTGACAATTACAACACGCCATCCTGCAGGCAGGCCTTATCAGAGCCACCAGGACCCTAGATGTAAGCAAGGCCTTTGACGGTGTTACGCATCGTTCCTTTCTAACTAACCTGAACCAGATGAACGTGGGGAAACGCCGATCTCCAACTTCCTCAGAGAAATAAATGCAGAAATTCATGTGGGCGCCCTCAAGAGCGAACGCTTCATCTTAGGAACACAAGGAACCCTGCAAGAAGCAGTTCTCTCACCTTTACTTTTTAACATTACCATGAGAAACTAGCCGTTCCTCCTAGATGCAATACCCGACGTTAGCCATTCAATATATGCAGACGACATAACAATCTGGACAAACACTGGCTCAGATGGCTAAATCACAGATGCACTGCAAATGACTGTGGACACGGTCCAAGCCTACGTTAAACTAAACGGGCTAACATGCTCTGTCCAGAAATTCGAACTACTGATAATCAGAAACAGAACAGACAAAACACACAGCCAACAGCGAGCCTCAACAATAGGAACACTTTTGATGCAGCGCGAAACGTAACACGGATACAAGAAGGCACAAGTAAAAAGACAACACAAAGCGCTACTAGCAACGGCAATGTTTATTCTTAAAACCAGACCGCTTAAATACCACATGCGCCATAGAAGACATACATCACGTGGAAGCACTGCGAAACATGCGCGATTTAGTTCACACTATAAAAATATAAAAACATATTTAATGACCCGCGACAACCTGCCTGAACAACCTGTACGGCTTACGCCGGAAATCTAACTCCTTAGGAGACAGCGCTATCGAAGGCTTGTTAATGCACAATTCGCCAAGTGCGTCGATAACCTCTGCCTCACCAATCAAGCGGGTGATCTCTTCCTTATATCGACCAACGATAATGGTCCTGTCAAATAAAACACGGCAACCATGTCCCTGGGTATGGAGGGCGAGAAACCCATCAGGCGGCAGCTTTTTTGTTTTGTTTTTGCGCACTCTCAGCCGCTCTTTTACGCACCTACTGGTTTGACCGACGTATTGTTTCCCACAAGAGAAAGGAATGCGATACGATACAAATGCCTTGCAAATCTACGAACTTTTTTATTATGCCCTTTTGTGCACTCAACTTTTTTTTTGTCCTATAAGGATTTGTGTTCGCACAGAGCCCACCAAGCTAATCGGGTACTGAAAAAACGACCCTAATGTTATCGCGGAGTGCCTCCTTCTTGAGATTAGGTGAAAGTTGGTGTATATTGTAACACACAGTTGGTTAAAGTTAGTTTAATTGATTTACGTTGGGCGAACTTGTGCCCGACAAACAGTTAAGCAAGAGTCTCGCTCCAACGTACACGGTCTTCTCACAAGCGTTCCACGCGTCTTCTTCTTCTTCGTGCCCAGCCTGATGATCTCTTGCTCCGATCGCACGTGCCTTGTGCGCACGTGTTGGCCGCTTCGCTGCTGCTATCTTTCGTACGTAGCAACACATGGACGGGCGCGGGAAACGGCTGGCGCGCTAGATTTGAAGGCACCTTGTGTCATTGTCCCCCTTCCAAGAATGCATCGTCCCGATGCTTATAAAGAAGGCGGTGGTTTCTAGGCTGTCATTCGGAAAGCTTGTTGGCCAATTGTCTGTTATTGTCTGTCGTAGTAGGGTTTCATTCGGACGACATTAACGACTTCGGTGCGATGCCGCCGTCGTGAAGAGGTTACTTGACCTTCTGGAAGAACTTCGTAGTTCAAGTGGCTAAGTCGGCGAATTATTCTGTACGGGCCAAAATAACGACGAAGAAGCTTTTCAGATAGGCCGCGCATCCGTACAGGAGTCCACACCCATACCCTGTCTCCAGGTGCGTACTGGACGTCTCTTCGTCGCAAGTTATATCGATTCGCATCGGTTTGCTGTTGCTGCTGAATGTGGTGTCGCGCCAGCTGCCGTGCCTCTTCAGCTCTTTCTGTGAAGTCGCTGATATCATGGTCATTTTCCGAGGTCTCATCTACAGGTAGCATTGCATCTAAGGGTGTGGTGACGGTCCGGCCAAAAACGAGTTGGAAAGGTGTCATTCGAGTCGTCTCTTGCACTGCGGTATTGTACGCGAACGTTGCGTATGGTAGGATCTTCTTCCATGTTCGGTGCTCCATGTCCACGTATATTGATAACATATCGGTCAGCGTTCTGTTGAGTCGTTCAGTCAGTCCATTTGTTTGCGGATGATATGCGGTGGTTTTTCTGTGACTGGTGTGCGTCAGTTTCATAATGGACTGTGTCAAATGCGCAGTAAATATGGTTCCTCGGTCCGTGATCAGAACTTTAGGAGCGCCATGCCGTAGTACAATGTGCGTGACAAAAAAATTCCGCTACTTCAATGGCTGTACCCACAACAAGAGACCCTGTCTCGGCATATCGAGTTAGGTAGTCAGTTGCAACTACGATCCACCGCTTTCCTGACGACGATGTGGGAAAGGGGCCAAGTAAATCCATTCCCACTTTTGCAAATGGAATTTCCGGAGGCTGTATGGGTTGTAGGAGACCTGCTGGCTTCAATGGTGGCATTTTACGTCTTTGGCAATCCCGGCAGGTTCTCACATAGTGTTGCACAGAATTCAACAACTTTGGCCAGTAATACTTCGCACGGATGCGTGCGAAAGTTCTGCTCACTCCTAAGTGTCCTGCTGATGGGTCATCGTGGCACGCTTCCAATATCTCTGGGCGTAACTTTGAAGGTACGACGAGCAGAAATGTCTCAGCACTATGTTCAAAATTTCTTTTGTACAGGACGTTATTTCTCAGTACGAACGACGACAAGCTGCGGATAAAAGCTCGTGGAACGTCGACAGTGTGTCCTTCTAGGTGATCAATGAGCAGACGTAACTCCGCGTCAGAGTGCTGATGCTGCACCATTTGCGATGATGTCACAGCTCCTAGGAACGGGCAATCCTTTTCATCTTCAGCAGGTGTAGATTTCGTGGATTCAATCGGTGCACGCGACAGGCAATCAGCATCACTGTGCTTGTGACCGGACTTGTATACGACGGTTATATCGTATTCCCGCAGTCGCAGGCTCCATCTTGCAAGCCGTCCAGATGGGTCTTTAAGATTGGCCAGCCAGCACAACGAATGATGGTCGCTGATAGCTCGAAATGGTCTGCCATATAAGTATGGTCTGAACTTGCTAATGGCCCATATCACCGCGAGGCATTCTTTTTCTGTCGGTGAGTAGTTCACCTCAGCCTTTGAAAGAGTACGACTAGCATACGCAATCACTCGTTCCTCTCCATTCTTCCACTGAATGAGGACGGCCCCGAGGCCTAAATTGCTTGCGTCTGTGTGGATATCAGTCTCGGCTTCCTGGTCAAAATGCGCAAGAATTGGATGATTCTGAAGACGCGTTCGTAGTTCATTGAAGGCATCCTCCTGTTCACTTGACCAGACGAAAGGCATGTCGTTGTTTGTTAACCGCGTTAGCGGTTCGGCAATCCTTGAAAAATTTTTCACGAAGCGTCTGTAGCAGGCGCAGAGTCCTAAGAATCGCCTAACGGCCTTTTTGTCGGTTGGTTTCGGAAATTTTTCAACAGCCGCAGTCTTCTCAGGGTCTGGGCGAATGCCTTCTGAACTGACGACATGGCCAAGGAAAAGCAGCTCGTGAAAGCCGAAATGGCATTTCTGCGGTTTTATCGTCAAACCTGCTGATCTAATAGCTTTCATCACAGCCCGCAGTCGTTCTACATGCTGCTCCAAGGTAGCGGAAAAAACCACGACATCATCAAGATAAACGAGACAGGTTTGCCATTTCAGACCGGTGAGCACAGTGTCCATCATCCGCTGAAATGTTGCGGGTGCCGAACAAAGACCAAACGGAAGTACTTTGAACTCGTATAGTCCGTCTGGCGTCACAAATGCGGTGTTTTCGCGATCTCGTTCGTCCACTTCTATCTGCCAGTACCCATTTTTGAGGTCCAGGCAGGAAAAGAATTTTGCATCTCGTAGTCTATCTAGAGTGTCATCAATTCTTGGAAGTGGGTAAACGTCCCGCTTTGTGACGGCGTTCAGCTTCCGGTAATCGATGCAGAAGCGCAAGGTCTGGATCCTTTTTTATTGCGATAGCAATTATATGGACACTTGAACCGGATTTCTGCCGTCGGCGTCGCCGTCGTCGTCGCCGTCGTCGTCGCCGTCGTCGTCGCCGTCGCCGTGAGGTTCCCTATAGATAAAATCTTCGCCGCGCGCCGTATGCCCGAGAGGAAGCGTGCGGAGACGCGCGCTATCACGGAGAGCGAACGCACTCAATCTCCCACGCGCAAGCAAGGAAGCAGGAAGCCAGCGCCGGAGGGAGCAGGGGGGGGGGGGGGGGGCACTTCTCTGCCAACAACCGCGCTCGTCGCTCGCTCGCACCGTCTCTTATCTCCACACGGCTGGACCTTTAAGTGCATTCGCCGCTCAGTTTCCGTTGAAGCGATAGACCGCACGTACCTTCGCCCGCTGCGGCGTATGCTTGCTGCCAGCGTTTTGACAGTCGTTGTCTGCTGTCATTCAGTCTGATCTCTTCGTGTTTGTGCGCGCTCACACCACGCTTGTTCATTCAGTTCGTATATAGTCGGGCCACATTTTCAAACGCACGCTACACACGCAATGCTGCCCGGATCGGCAGTGCAGCGCTAAAGGTGTGTCCCTTCGCACGCGCTGCCCAGTGGAAGCGCTTCTCATCAACACCACCGTTTCACACGCGCCTTCTCGTGGTCATCGAGTCTCTCTTCATGTCGGTCTACTTACGCCGCAGCACACCTGCTTACTTAATCAGCTCATGTTTACTACAATTCATATTGCTACCAAAGCCGCTCACCTTACTTCGTATGACATTGCTGTGTTGCTATCGCATTCATTGCTTCGCCCTTAGGGCGAAACTGTGACATTTTTTTTTACAAGTACCACAGGCGACGCCCACGGACTTGCCGACGGCTGAATTACGTCGTCTTTAAGCGTTTCCTTAACTTGACTTCCGATGGCTTCTCTCTCTGTTGGCGACACTCGGTAGGGATGCTGGCAAATAGGCCTCACTGATTCATCGACAATTATCCGATGTTTGGCGATAGATGTACGTCGGACCTTGGATGAAGTTGAAAATCATTCGGCGAATTCTCTTATGAGGTTCTCTATTTGCTCCTTCTGTCCGGGCAGTAGACCTGGTTCAATGTAGCAATGCATCGCCAGTGACTCTATATAGAGCATTCGAGTGACAGAGCATGCAAATGAGTGTGTCTTTCGCAGGTCGATAGCGATGCATCGATGACGAGGTGCTTGAGCAGCCGCTCAGTGAAGCCCTGCCGAAAGATATGTTTTATAACGGAGAAGCAGGAAATCCAAACCGATGCGCAGTTTACTACGTCTGCTCAATTTCGTCCCTTAGTATAGTTGGCAAGTTAAATTCTCCAAGCCAATGAACGCATACATAGGGTGACTATATGCAGCAATACATCGCTAGTGACTCTATATAGAGAATTCGAGTGACGGAGCATGCAAATAAGTGTGTCTTTCGCCGGTCAATAGCGCTACATCGATGAGGAGGTGCTTAAGCAGCCGCTCAGTGAAGCCCTGCCGAAAGATATGTTTTATAACGGAGAAGCAGGAAATCCTAACCGATGCGCAGTTTACTACGTCTGCTCAAATCCCTCCCTTAGTATAGTTGGCAAGTTAAATTCTCCAAGCCAATCAACGCATACATAGGGTGACTATATGTAGCAATACATCGCTAGTGACTCTATATAGAGCATTCGAGTGACGGAGTATGCAAATGAGTGTGTCTTTCGCAGGTCGATAGCGCTGCATCGATGAGGAGGTGCTTAAGCAGCCGCTCAGTGAAGCCCTGCCGAAAGATATGTTTTATAACGGAGAAGCAGGAAATCAAAACCGATGCGCAGTTTACTGCATCTGCTCAATTCCCTCCCTTAGCATAGTTGGCAAGTTAAATTTTGCAAGCCAATCAACGCATACATAGAGTGGCTATATGCAGCAATACATCGCTAGTGACTCTATATAGAGCATTCGAGTGACGGAGTATGCAAATGAGTGTGTCTTTCGCAGGTCGATAGCGCTGCATCGATGAGGAGGTGCTTAAGCAGCCGCTCAGTGAAGCCCTGCCGAAAGATATGTTTTATAACGGAGAAGCAGGAAATCCAAACCGATGCGCAGTTTACTACGTCTGCTCAATTTCGTCCCTTAGTATAGTTGGCAAGTTAAATTCTCCAAGCCAATCAACGCATACATAGGGTGACTATATGCAGCAATACATCGCTAGTGACTCTATATAGAGCATTCGAGTGACGGAGCATGCAAATGAGTGTGTCTTTCGCAGGTCGATAGCGCAGCATCGATGAGGAGGTGCTTGAGCAGCTGTTCAGTGAAGCCCTGCCGAAAGATATGTTTTACAACGGAGAAGAAGGAAATCCACACCGATGCGCAGTTTACTGCATCTGCTCAATTCCCTCCCTTAGTATAGTTGGCAAGTTAAATTCTCCAAGCCAATCAACGCATACATAGGGTGACTATATGTAGCAATACATCGCTATAGTGACTCTATATAGAGCATTCGAGTGACGGAGCATGCAAATGAGTGTGTCTTTCGCAGGTCGATAGCGCTGCATCGATGAGGAGGTGCTTGAGCAGCCGTTCAGTGAAGCCCTGCCCAAAGATATGTTTTACAACCGAGAAGCAGGAAATACTAACCGATGCGCAGTTTACTGCGTCTGCTCAATTCCCTCCCTTAGTATAGTTGGCAAGTTAAATTCACCACGCCAATCAACGCATACATAGAGTGACTATATGTAGCAATACATCGCTAGTGACTCTATATAGAGCATTCGAGTGACGGAGTATGCAAATGAGTGTGTCTTTCGCAGGTCGATAGCGCTGCATCGATGAGGAGGTGCTTAAGCAGCCGCTCAGTGAAGCCCTGCCGAAAGATATGTTTTATAACGGAGAAGCAGGAAATCCAAACCGATGCGCAGTTTACTACGTCTGCTCAATTTCGTCCCTTAGTATAGTTGGCAAGTTAAATTCTCCAAGCCAATCAACGCATACATAGGGTGACTATATGCAGCAATACATCGCTAGTGACTCTATATAGAGCATTCGAGTGACGGAGCATGCAAATGAGTGTGTCTTTCGCAGGTCGATAGCGCTGCATCGATGAGGAGGTGCTTGAGCAGCTGTTCAGTGAAGCCCTGCCGAAAGATATGTTTTACAACGGAGAAGAAGGAAATCCACACCGATGCGCAGTTTACTGCATCTGCTCAATTCCCTCCCTTAGTATAGTTGGCAAGTTAAATTCTCCAAGCCAATCAACGCATACATAGGGTGACTATATGTAGCAATACATCGCTATAGTGACTCTATATAGAGCATTCGAGTGACGGAGCATGCAAATGAGTGTATCTTTCGCAGGTCGATAGCGCTGCATCGATGAGGAGGTGCTTGAGCAGCCTTTCAGTGAAGCCCTGCCCAAAGATATGTGTTACAACCGAGAAGCAGGAAATACTAACCGATGCGCAGTTTACTGCGTCTGCTCAATTCCCTCCCTTAGTATAGTTGGCAAGTTAAATTCACCACGCCAATCAACGCATACATAGAGTGACTATATGTAGCAATACATCGCTAGTGACTCTATATTGTCACGAGCCTCGAGAAGTAGCCCTGAAGGTTTAATAAACGTAGAGCAGCTGGCTCTTGGAAGACGCGACCGTCGGGGCTGGCTCGAGCAGAGAAGGAGCGCGTGGTCTTCTTTCTTCTCTTGGGCTCGACCCACTCTTGCCCTCGACCCACTACCTACAGGTGGCAATATCCCCCCTTCCGAACAAAAGCATCGCCTCGATGCTAAAAAAAAAATGTCACAGTTTCGCCCTAAGGGCGAAGCAATGAATGCGATAGCAACACAGCAATGTCATACGAAGTAAGGTGAGCGGCTTTGGTAGCAATATGAATTGTAGTAAACATGAGCTGATTAAGTAAGCAGGTGTGCTGCGGCGTAAGTAGACCGACATGAAGAGAGACTCGATGACCACGAGAAGGCGCGTGTGAAACGGTGGTGTTGATGAGAAGCGCTTCCGGTGGGCAGCGCGTGCGAGGGACACACCTGTAGCGCTGCACTGCCGATCCGGGCAGCATTGCATGTGTAGCGTGCGTTGTAAAATGTGGCCCGACTATTACTAACTGAATAAACAAGCGTGGTGTGAGCGCGCACAAACACGAAGAGATCAGACTGAATGACAGCAGACAACGACTGTCAAAACGCTGGCAGCAAGCATACGCCGCAGCGGGCGAAGGTACGTGCGGTCTATCGCTTCAACGGAAACTGAGCGGCGAATGCACTTAAAGGTCCGAGCCGTGTGGAGATAAGAGACGGTGCGAGGGAGCGACGAGCGCGGTTGTTGGCAGAGAAGTGCCCCCCCCCCCCCCTTGCTCCCTCCGGCGCTGGCTTCCTGCTTCCTTGCTTGCGCGTGGGAGATTGAGTGCGTTCGCTCTCCGTGATAGCGCGCGTCTCCGCACGCTTCCTCTCGGGCATACGGCGCGCGGCGAAGATTTTATCTATAGGGAACCTCACGGCGACGGCGACGGCGACGGCGGCGACGACGGCGATGACGACGGCGACGATGACGGCGACGCCGACGGCAGAAATCCGGTTCAAGTGTCCATATAATTGCTATCGCAATAAAAAGAGCATTCTCGTGACCAGCATAGTCGCGGTGGCGTGCCCCGAGTGATTGCAGCATGCTGGCGGTGTTTGTAGTCCATCCGAACTGACTGCGCAGAGCGTAGCACTTGGTGGCCAGATGTGGAAACGATCTGGAATTGGTGGCAGCGGGTACGGCCTGGCGTTGCTTGCGTTGACTTTGCTGTCGGTTTGTCGCCAAACGTCCCACTGATAGTCGAGGTCGCAACAGCTGCCTTGAAAGCAGAACGACATTGACGTGACGATCCATAATAGCGCGGTATGCATGAAAAAGAGCATTCTCGTGACCAGCATAGTTGCGGTGGCGTGCCCCAAGTGATTAAAGCATGCTGGCGATATTTGTAGTCCATCCGAAGTGACTGCGCAGAGCGTAGCACTTGGTGGCCAGATGTGGAAACGATCCGGAATTGGAGGCAGCGATTACGGCCTGGCGTTGCTTGCGTTGACTTTGCTGTTGGTTTGTCGCCAAACGTCCCACTGATAGTCGAGGTCGCAACAGCTGCCTTGAACGCAGAACGACATTGACGTGACGATCCATAATAGTGCGGTATGCATGAAAAAAATGTCACAGTTTCGCCCTAAGGGCGAAGCAATGAATGCGAGAGCACCACAGCAATGTCACTACGAAGTAAGGTGAGCGGCTTTGGTAGCAATATGAATTGTAGTAAACATGAGCTGAATAAGTAAGCAGGTGTGCTGCGGCGTAAGTAGACCGACATGAAGAGAGACTCGATGACCACGAGAAGGCGCGTGTGAAACGGTGGTGTTGATGAGAAACGCTTCCACTGGGCAGCGCGTGCGAAGGGACACACCTGTAGCGCTGCACTGCCGATCCGGGCAGCATTGCACGTGTAGCGTGCGTTGGAAAATGTGGCCCGACTATATACGAACTGAATGAACAAGCGTGGTGTGAGCGCGCACAAACACGAAGAGATGAGACTGAATGACAGCAGACAACGACTGTCAAAACGCTGGCAGCAAGCATACGCCGCAGCGGGCGAAGGTACGTGCGGTCTATCGCTTCAACGGAAACTGAGCGGCGAATGCGCATAAAGGTCCGAGCCGTGTGGAGATAAGAGACGGTGCGAGCGAGCGACGAGCGCGGTTGTTGGCAGAGAAGTGCCCCCCCTTGCTCCCTCCGGCGCTGGCTTCCTGCTTCCTTGCTTGCGCGTGGGAGATTGAGTGCGTTCGCTCTCCGTGATAGCGCGCGTCTCCGCATGCTTCCTCTCGGGCATACGGCGCGCGGCGAAGATTTTATCTATAGGGAACCTCACGGCGACGGCGACGACGACGGCGACGCCGACGGCAGAAATCCGGTTCAAGTGTCCATATAATTGCTATCGCAATAATAATAAAAAAAATAGGCGTAGAAGACAAAGAAGAGGAAGGCAGGCAAAGCGAAAGTACACAAAAAAAATGTAGCCGTCACGCCGGCACAGTCAATGAACGAAGAAGCAAGCTCCCAAAGATAAATGAAAAGTAGAAACAAAGAAGGGAATGAGAGAAAAAAAATGAAAACAAAAAAAATTACGGACGCGCAATGTACGGCTTCATGCGCACAACATGAACTATGTCTGAGGTCGGTTGTCTTTGTGTCCTACTCCGTGATTGCGATGTTGTGTCCGGAACAACTTCGTAGTTTACGTCACTGACGTGGCGGAGCACTTTATACGGACCGAAATACCGGCTCAGAAGCTTTTCACAGAGGCCACGACGGCGAACGGGGGTCCACACCCAAACTTGGTCTCCGGGTTTGTAGGACACGTCCCTGTGGCGGATGTTGTAGCGTCGTGCATCTGCCTGCTGCTGCTGGCCGATATGCAGCCGCGCGAGCTGCCGAGCTTCCTCAGCACGCTCTGCAAATTCCTCGGCGTCAGTTGTCAATTGGTCAGCGTCTTGACACGGCAGCATAGCGTCCAGCATCGTCTGGACTTCGCGACCGTAGAGAAGGCGAAAGGGCGTGAAGCGCGTCGTCTCTTGCACGGCGGTGTTATACGCGAAGGTCACGTAAGGCAAGATCCGATCCCATGTTTTGTGTTGAACGTTGATGTACATTGCGAGCATGTCTGTGACAGTCTTATTCAGTCGCTCGGTAAGTCCGTTGGTCTGCGGATGGTACGCGGTCGTCTTGCGATGCCTGGTGTTGCTCAATTCAAAAACTTCGTCCATAAGCTGCGCTGTGAAAGCTGTCCCTCTGTCGGTTATTACAGTGGAGGGAGCACCGTGACGCAAGACGATGTGGCGCATGAAGAACTGTGCTACCTCTGAGGCCGTGGCTCTTGGGATCGCCTGCGTCTCAGCATAGCGTGTTAAATAATCAGTCGCGACGATCACCCATTTGTTACCGTCGGCCGAGAGAGGAAACGGTCCGAGAGTGTCCATGCCGACTTGGTCGAAAGGCGTGTGAGGTGCTTCAATTGGCTGAAGTAAGCCAGCCGGTTTACCGGATGGTGTCTTGCGGCGCTGGCATTCACGGCAGCCTTTAACGTACTGTATGACGCTTGCTGAAAGCCCGGGCCAATAGTACATTTCGCTTACTCTGGCGAGTGTTCGTGAAAAGCCTAAATGACCAGATGTCGGTTCGTCATGGCAAGCGAAGAGGATGTCGTCGCGCATGTCCCTTGGAACCACCAGGAGGTAAGCACGGCTGGTCGAACGAGCATGCTTCTTATAAAGCACGTTGTCTCGCAGACAGAAGGACGTCAGCGAGCGGGACAGATGGCGTGGTATGGTTGTGTCGCGGCCCTCTAAATGATCGATGATCGGTCTAATCTCAGCGTCGTCACGCTGCCGTCTGCTCAAGTCCGACGAACTAATGGCGCCCAGGAAGCCGTCATCATCCTCTGTTTCCTGACTGGCAGGATCAATGGGTGAGCGGGACAGCGTGTCAGCGTCTTCATGCTTACGGCCAGACTTATAAACGATGGTGATGTCAAATTCCTGTAGCCGCAAGCTCCACCGTGCCAGTCGTCCTGAAGGGTCGCGCATGCTTGCCAACCAACAGAGGGCATGGTGGTCCGTCACTACTTTGAAGGGACGACCATAGAGATAGGGGCGAAACTTGATGATCGCCCACACGACCGCGAGACACTCTTTCTCCGTAGTCGAATAATTCGCCTCGGCACGGGACAGGGAGCGGCTGGCATACGCTATAACTCTTTCCACTCCATCTTGAAGCTGGACGAGCACTGCGCCAAGGCCAATGCTGCTGGCGTCGGTATGCACCTCAGTATCAGCATCATCGTCAAAATGTGCAAGAACGGGTGCTGACTGCAGGCGCTGTCGTAATTCAGCAAAAGCCGCCTGTTGCTCATTATGCCACACAAATGGCGTATCGTCCCTCGTAAGGCGTGTCAGGGGTTCCGCTATCTTCGAAAAGCCTTTAATAAACCGGCGATAGTAGGCGCACAAACCCAGGAAGCGCCGGACGGCCTTCTTATCGGCAGGAGCTGGAAACGCGGCCACAGCGGCAAGCTTGTCGGGATCGGGTCGGACCCCTTTGGCGCTTACTACATGCCTGAGGAACTTGAGCTCTTCGTAACCAAAGTGACACTTTTCGGGCTTAAGTGTGAGGTCTGCCGATCGGATGGCTTCTAGCACACTCCGTAGGCGGTGAAGATGTTGCTCGAACGTTTCAGAGAAGATGACCACATCATCCAGGTACACAAGACAGGTCTGCCACTTCAGTCCAGTAAGGACAGTGTCCATCATTCGCTGGAAAGTAGCCGGGGCTGAACACAAGCCAAAAGGAAGCACTCGAAATTCATAGAGCCCATCTGGAGTCACAAAGGCTGTTTTCTCGCGGTCGCGTTCGTCTACCTCGATTTGCCAGTACCCGCTTTTTAAATCGAGAGAAGAAAAATAGTGGGCACGCCGTAGTCTATCTAACGAGTCGTCGATACGCGGCAGCGGGTACACGTCCTTTTTAGTCACGTTGTTGAGCTTGCGGTAGTCGACACAGAAGCGTAGCGTTCCGTCTTTCTTTTTGACAAGAATGACCGGAGACGACCACGGGCTGTTAGAAGGTTCGACGACGCCATCGTCAAGCATCTCGCGGACTTGCGTACGTATGGCTTCGCGTTCTTTTGCCGACACGCGGTAAGGCTGCTGGTGTATCGGGCGTGCGTCTTCGTACGTGATGATCCTGTGTTTAGTGATCGAAGTCTGGCGTACCTTGGAAGAATGTGCGAAGCAGGTCCTGAATTCAAGCAAGAGCTTGCGCAGTGCTGTCTGACTATCGGTGGACAGTTCAGAATTGATGTCGAGATGGCCCAGAGACGTGTCTGCTGTCTCCACTACTTCTGACGTGAAGCAGTTGTTAACGTTTGCTACTGCGTCAGCAAACGCTAACGAAGTGCCGCGGAATAGGTGTCGGTGCTCGTAGCTAAAGTTGGTAACAAGCAATTGCGAATGACCAGCACGAATCTGTATAACACTTCGAGGCACACAAACACCTTGCTTCAGTAGGTGTTCCAAGTTACTTTCGGCCACTGCTTCGCCATCGCGTAAGCCACAGCATGTAACGTCGACGAGGACACTGGCTCGTGGAGGAAGCGTTACACTGTCTGCCGAAACACGAAGTACGTCGTCGCGCCGTTGGCCGTCTTGCACGTCGATTGCTCGTGCGGCAGAGAAAGTGATACGACGCTCTTGCAGATCGATAATCGCGCCGTACTCCTGCAGGAAGTCAACCCCAAGAATAACGTCGCGGGAGCATTCGCGTAAGACAAGGCAGCTCGCAACGAATGTAGATCCTTGAATCTCAACTCTAGTCGTGCAGATGCAGAGCGGAGTAACGACGTGGCCGCCAGCCGTCCGAATCTGCGAGTTATGCCAGGGCGTGATCACTTTCTTCAGCTGCGTTGCTATTTTCCTGCTTAGTATGGTGTAGTCTGCGCCGGTGTCCACTAAAGCACTCACGGCATAACCGTCAATGGTCACTGGTATATCGAGCGAAAGCCGGTCGTCTCGTTCAGCTGCAGGTGATGGCGGATCGGTATGTTTCCGTAACTGCGTCCGTCGGAGGTCTTCAGCGCTTCGACCGTCAGCGACCTCGCCCCCAAAGATCGCCTCAGTTAGTTTTCCCGGCGGGGACTGGTCGACCGCTCGGGAGAATAGCGCTGGGGCGGAGGTAAAATCGTCTGGGAGACGGCGATCGCGACTGCCGCCTGGCAGGCGGTGGCAAGCGCTGCTGAGAGAGGTAGTCCTCAATGTCCCGGGGTCGCTGGCCGTATCGGGGTGGCGGCGAGTATGCGGAAAAGCCGCGAATCCCAAGGCGCCGGTATGGGCACTGGCGGTACAGGTGGTCAGTTTCACCGCAGTGGAAGCACAGAGGCCGATGATCGGGTGTGCGCCAAACATCCGACTTCCGAGGGGGCGGGCGTCTGTCGTCGACGTAGCGAACAGCTTGCTCCGAATGGTGGGCAAGTGGAGCGGCATGAACAACCGGCGGCGGTGTATACCCAGCGTCGTAGTACGACATCGGCTGCGCCGACTGAATTGACACCGTAGGAGGTGCACGAACGAACCGCGGTGGAGAGGGAGAAGGGCGCTTCAGGGCTTCCGCGTAGGTCGCACGCGGATATTCAACAGGTACTACCGCAGCGTTAGCAGGAGGCGAGGTGTCACGGAGCGCCTGGTGCACTTCGTCCTTGATAATGCTCGCTATGGAGCTTACCGTAGGGTGCGGTGTTACGGCGGCCTTTTGCAACTCTTCACGCACGACAGAGCGGATGAGTTCTCGCAGACAGTCACCGTTGCTTCCTATGGCCGTGAAAATGTCAGCAGCAGACATGCTGTTCGCTTGCCGCTCATACATGTTCGAGCGATGCAGAAGCATCTTTTCCATAGTCACGGCCTCGGAGAAGAACTCCGCGACCGTCTGCGGAGGGCTCCGTACGAGGCCAGCGAAGAGTTGCTCCTTGACCCCGCGCATCAGATGACGTAACTTCTTCTCCTCCGTCATTCTTGGATCGGCCCGTCGGAAGAGGCGCGTCATGTCTTCGACGTAAGTGGTCACAGTTTCGTTTGGCAACTGGACGCGGGCCTGAATCGCACGTTCCGCTCGTTCGTGGCGATCAGGACTGGTGTATGTCTCCAAAAGCTGACGACAAAACTCACGCCACGACGTCAGTTGCCCCTCGCGGTTCTGAAACCACGTACGCGCGCCATCCTCCAGGTAGAAGTAGACGTGTCGGAGTTTCTCCGTGTCGTTCCATTCGTTCACGGAGGCCACGCGCTCGTATTCGACCATCCAGTCTTCGACGTCTTCGAACACTGTGCCATGAAACGTCTTCGGGATCCGTGGGCTCTCAAGTGTGTAACGGTTCGACATCGTGCTTCCCGTACCGGTTGGGGCGGTTTGAAGAGAAGCGCTGGTCATACCGGTTGATGTGGTGGGAACTGTAGCGTTGACGACTTCTGGAGACAGTCCCCTGATCCTGCGGCTGGCCCGATGCACGGGAGTGTCGACAGGCACTGGATTCGTAGCGCGGATCCTTGGAGGGGTCTGCAACATCCGTGAAGACGCTTACCCAGCACCTCCACCAGTTTGTCACGAGCCTCGAGAAGTAGCCCTGAAGGTTTAATAAACGTAGAGCAGCTGGCTCTTGGAAGACGCGACCGTCGGGGCTGGCTCGAGCAGAGAAGGAGCGCGCGGTCTTCTTTCTTCTCTTGGGCTCGACCCACTCTTGCCCTCGACCCACTACCTACAGGTGGCAATATAGAGCATTCGAGTGATGGAGCATGCAAATCAGTGTGTCTTTCGCCGGTCAATAGCGCTGCATCGACGAGGAGGTGCTTGAGCAGCCGTTCAGTGAAGCCCTGCCCAAAGGTATGTTTTACAACCGAGAAGCAGGAAATCCTAACCGATGCGCAGTTTACTGCATCCTCTCAATTCCCTCCCTTAGCATAGTTGGCAAGTTAAATTCTCCAAGCCAATCAACGCATACATAGAGTGACTATATGTAGCAATACATCGCTCTAGTGACTCTATATAGAGCATTCGAGTGACGGAGCATGCAAATGAGTGTGTCTTTCGCAGGTCAATAGCGCTGCATCGACGAGGAGGTGCTTGAGCAGCCGTTCAGTGAAGCCCTGCCCAAAGGTATGTTTTACAACCGAGAAGCAGGAAATCCTAACCGATGCGCAGTTTACTGCGTCTGCTCAATTCCCTCTCTTAGTATAGTTGGCAAGTTAAATTCTCCAAGCCAATCAACGCATACATAGAGCGACTATATGTAGCAATACATCGCTAGTGACTCTATATAGAGCATTCGAGTGACGGAGCATGCAAATAAGTGTGTCTTTCGCCGGTCAATAGCGCTGCATCGACGAGGAGGTGCTTGAGCAGCCGTTCAGTGAAGCCCTGCCCAAAGGTATGTTTTACAACCGAGAAGCAGGAAATCCTAACCGATGCGCAGTTTACTGCATCCTCTCAATTCCCTCCCTTAGCATAGTTGGCAAGTTAAATACTCCAAGCCAATCAACGCATACATCGAGTGACTATATGTAGCAATACATCGCTAGTGACTCTATATAGAGCATTCGTGTGACGGAGCATGCAAATAAGTGTGTCTTTCGCCGGTCAATAGCGCTGCATAGACGGGAGGTGCTTGAGCAGCCGTTCAGTGAAGCCCTGCCCAAAGGTATCTTTTACAACCGAGAAGCAGGAAATCCTAACCGATGCGCAGTTTACTGCAGTCTGCTCAATTCCCTCCCTTAGTATAGTTGGCAAGTTAAATTCTCCAAGCCAATCAACGCATACATAGTGTGACTATATGTAGCAATACATCGCTATAGTGACTCTATATAGAGCATTCGAGTGACGGAGCATGCAAATGAGTGTGTCTTTCGCCGGTAAATAGCGCTGCATCGACGAGGAGGTGCTTGAGCAGCCGTACAGTGAAGCCCTGCCCACAGGTATGTTTTACAACCGAGAAGCAGGAAATCCTAACCGATGCGCAGTTTACTGCATCTGCTCAATTCCCTCCCTTAGCATAGTTGGCAAGTTAAATTCTCCAAGCCAATCAACGCATACATAGAGTGACTATATGTAGCAATACATCGCTAGTGACTCTATATAGAGCATTCGAGTGACGGAGCATGCAAATAAGTGTGTCTTTCGCCGGTCAATAGCGCTGCATCGACGAGGAGGTGCTTGAGCAGCCGTTCAGTGAAGCCCTGCCGAAAGATATGTTTTACAACCGAGAAGCAGGAAATCCTAACCGATGCGCAGTTACTGCGTCTGCTCAATTCCCTCCTCTAGCTATAGTTGGCAAGTTAAATTCTCCAAGCCAATCAACGCATACATAGAGTGACTATATGTAGCAATACATCGCTATAGTGACTCTATATAGAGCATTCGAGTGACGGAGCATGCAAATAAGTGTGTCTTTCGCCGGTCAATAGCGCTGCATCGACGAGGAGGTGCTTGAGCAGCCGTTCAGTGAAGCCCTGCCGAAAGATATGTTTTACAACCGAGAAGCAGGAAATCCTAACCGATGCGCAGTTTACTGCGTCTGCTCAATTCCCTCCCTTAGTATAGTTGGCAAGTTAAATTCTCCAAGCCAATCAACGCATACATAGAGTGACTATATGTAGCAATACATCGCTAGTGACTCTATATAGAGCATTCGAGTGACGGAGCATGCAAATAAGTGTGTCTTTCGCCGGTCAATAGCGCTGCATCGACGAGGAGGTGCTTGAGCAGCCGTTCAGTGAAGCCCTGCCGAAAGATATGTTTTACAACCGAGAAGCAGGAAATCCTAACCGATGCGCAGTTTACTGCGTCTGCTCAATTCCCTCCCTTAGTATAGTTGGCAAGTTAAATTCTCCAAGCCAATCAACGCATACATAGAGTGACTATATGTAGCAATACATCGCTAGTGACTCTATATAGAGCATTCGAGTGACGGAGCATGCAAATAAGTGTGTCTTTCGCCGGTCAATAGCGCTGCATCGACGAGGAGGTGCTTGAGCAGCCGTTCAGTGAAGCCCTGCCGAAAGATATGTTTTACAACCGAGAAGCAGGAAATCCTAACCGATGCGCAGTTTACTGCGTCTGCTCAATTCCCTCCCTTAGTATAGTTGGCAAGTTAAATTCTCCAAGCCAATCAACGCATACATAGAGTGACTATATGTAGCAATACATCGCTAGTGACTCTATATAGAGCATTCGAGTGACGGAGCATGCAAATAAGTGTGTCTTTCGCCGGTCAATAGCGCTGCATCGACGAGGAGGTGCTTGAGCAGCCGTTCAGTGAAGCCCTGCCGAAAGATATGTTTTACAACCGAGAAGCAGGAAATCCTAACCGATGCGCAGTTTACTGCGTCTGCTCAATTCCCTCCCTTAGTATAGTTGGCAAGTTAAATTCTCCAAGCCAATCAACGCATACATAGAGTGACTATATGTAGCAATACATCGCTAGTGACTCTATATAGAGCATTCGAGTGACGGAGCATGCAAATAAGTGTGTCTTTCGCCGGTCAATAGCGCTGCATCGACGAGGAGGTGCTTGAGCAGCCGTTCAGTGATAGCCCTGCCGAAAGATATGTTTTACAACCGAGAAGCAGGAAATCCTAACCGATGCGCAGTTTACTGCGTCTGCTCAATTCCCTCCCTTAGTATAGTTGGCAAGTTAAATTCTCCAAGCCAATCAACGCATACATAGAGTGACTATATGTAGCAATACATCGCTAGTGACTCTATATAGAGCATTCGAGTGACGGAGCATGCAAATAAGTGTGTCTTTCGCCGGTCAATAGCGCTGCATCGACGAGGAGGTGCTTGAGCAGCCGTTCAGTGAAGCCCTGCCGAAAGATATGTTTTACAACCGAGAAGCAGGAAATCCTAACCGATGCGCAGTTTACTGCGTCTGCTCAATTCCCTCCCTTAGTATAGTTGGCAAGTTAAATTCTCCAAGCCAATCAACGCATACATAGAGTGACTATATGTAGCAATACATCGCTAGTGACTCTATATAGAGCATTCGAGTGACGGAGCATGCAAATAAGTGTGTCTTTCGCCGGTCAATAGCGCTGCATCGACGAGGAGGTGCTTGAGCAGCCGTTCAGTGAAGCCCTGCCGAAAGATATGTTTTATAACCGAGAAGCAGGAAATCCTAACCGATGCGCAGTTTACTGCGTCTGCTCAATTCCCTCCCTTAGTATAGTTGGCAAGTTAAATTCTCCAAGCCAATCAACGCATACATAGAGTGACTATATGTAGCAATACATCGCTAGTGACTCTATATAGAGCATTCGAGTGACGGAGCATGCAAATAAGTGTGTCTTTCGCCGGTCAATAGCGCTGCATCGACGAGGAGGTGCTTAAGCAGCCGCTCAGTGAAGCCCTGCCGAAAGATATGTTTTACAACCGAGAAGCAGGAAATCCTAACCTATGCGCAGTTTACTGCGTCTGCTCAATTCCCTCCCTTAGTATAGTTGGCAAGTTAAATTCTCCAAGCCAATCAACGCATACATAGAGTGACTATATGTAGCAATACATCGCTAGTGACTCTATATAGAGCATTCGAGTGACGGAGCATGCAAATAGTGTGTCTTTCGCCGGTCAATAGCGCTGCATCGACGAGGAGGTGCTTGAGCAGCCGTTCAGTGAAGCCCTGCCGAAAGATATGTTTTACAACCGAGAAGCAGGAAATCCTAACCGATGCGCAGTTTACTGCGTCTGCTCAATTCCCTCCCTTAGTATAGTTGGCAAGTTAAATTCTCCAAGCCAATCAACGCATACATAGAGTGACTATATGTAGCAATACATCGCTAGTGACTCTATATAGAGCATTCGAGTGACGGAGCATGCAAATAAGTGTGTCTTTCGCCGGTCAATAGCGCTGCATCGACGAGGAGGTGCTTGAGCAGCCGTTCAGTGAAGCCCTGCCGAAAGATATGTTTTACAACCGAGAAGCAGGAAATCCTAACCGATGCGCAGTTTACTGCGTCTGCTCAATTCCCTCCCTTAGTATAGTTGGCAAGTTAAATTCTCCAAGCCAATCAACGCATACATAGAGTGACTATATGTAGCAATACATCGCTAGTGACTCTATATAGAGCATTCGAGTGACGGAGCATGCAAATAAGTGTGTCTTTCGCCGGTCAATAGCGCTGCATCGACGAGGAGGTGCTTGAGCAGCCGTTCAGTGAAGCCCTGCCGAAAGATATGTTTTACAACCGAGAAGCAGGAAATCCTAACCGATGCGCAGTTTACTGCGTCTGCTCAATTCCCTCCCTTAGTATAGTTGGCAAGTTAAATTCTCCAAGCCAATCAACGCATACATAGAGTGACTATATGTAGCAATACATCGCTAGTGACTCTATATAGAGCATTCGAGTGACGGAGCATGCAAATAAGTGTGTCTTTCGCCGGTCAATAGCGCTGCATCGACGAGGAGGTGCTTGAGCAGCCGTTCAGTGAAGCCCTGCCGAAAGATATGTTTTACAACCGAGAAGCAGGAAATCCTAACCGATGCGCAGTTTACTGCGTCTGCTCAATTCCCTCCCTTAGTATAGTTGGCAAGTTAAATTCTCCAAGCCAATCAACGCATACATAGAGTGACTATATGTAGCAATACATCGCTAGTGACTCTATATAGAGCATTCGAGTGACGGAGCATGCAAATAAGTGTGTCTTTCGCCGGTCAATAGCGCTGCATCGACGAGGAGGTGCTTGAGCAGCCGTTCAGTGAAGCCCTGCCGAAAGATATGTTTTACAACCGAGAAGCAGGAAATCCTAACCGATGCGCAGTTTACTGCGTCTGCTCAATTCCCTCCCTTAGTATAGTTGGCAAGTTAAATTCTCCAAGCCAATCAACGCATACATAGAGTGACTATATGTAGCAATACATCGCTAGTGACTCTATATAGAGCATTCGAGTGACGGAGCATGCAAATAAGTGTGTCTTTCGCCGGTCAATAGCGCTGCATCGACGAGGAGGTGCTTGAGCAGCCGTTCAGTGAAGCCCTGCCGAAAGATATGTTTTACAACGAGAAGCAGGAAATCCTAACCGATGCGCAGTTTACTGCGTCTGCTCAATTCCCTCCCTTAGTATAGTTGGCAAGTTAAATTCTCCAAGCCAATCAACGCATACATAGAGTGACTATATGTAGCAATACATCGCTAGTGACTCTATATAGAGCATTCGAGTGACGGAACATGCAAATAAGTGTGTCTTTCGCCGGTCAATAGTGCTGCATCGACGAGGAGGTGCTTGAGCAGCCGTTCAGTGTAAGCCCTGCCGAAAGATATGTTTTACAACCGAGAAGCAGGAAATCCTAACCGATGCGCAGTTTACTGCGTCTGCTCAATTCCCTCCCTTAGTATAGTTGGCAAGTTAAATTCTCCAAGCCAATCAACGCATACATAGAGTGACTATATGTAGCAATACATCGCTAGTGACTCTATATAGAGCATTCGAGTGACGGAGCATGCAAATAAGTGTGTCTTTCGCCGGTCAATAGTGCTGCATCGACGAGGAGGTGCTTGAGCAGCCGTTCAGTGTAGCCCTGCCGAAAGATATGTTTTACAACCGAGAAGCAGGAAATCCTAACCGATGCGCAGTTTACTGCGTCTGCTCAATTCCCTCCCTTAGTATAGTTGGCAAGTTAAATTCTCCAAGCCAATCAACGCATACATAGAGTGACTATATGTAGCAATACATCGCTAGTGACTCTATATAGAGCATTCGAGTGACGGAGCATGCAAATAAGTGTGTCTTTCGCCGGTCAATAGCGCTGCATCGACGAGGAGGTGCTTGAGCAGCCGTTCAGTGTAAGCCCTGCCGAAAGATATGTTTTACAACCGAGAAGCAGGAAATCCTAACCGATGCGCAGTTTACTGCGTCTGCTCAATTCCCTCCCTTAGTATAGTTGGCAAGTTAAATTCTCCAAGCCAATCAACGCATACATAGAGTGACTATATGTAGCAATACATCGCTAGTGACTCTATATAGAGCATTCGAGTGACGGAGCATGCAAATAAGTGTGTCTTTCGCCGGTCAATAGCGCTGCATCGACGAGGAGGTGCTTGAGCAGCCGTTCAGTGTAGCCCTGCCGAAAGATATGTTTTACAACCGAGAAGCAGGAAATCCTAACCGATGCGCAGTTTACTGCGTCTGCTCAATTCCCTCCCTTAGTATAGTTGGCAAGTTAAATTCTCCAAGCCAATCAACGCATACATAGAGTGACTATATGTAGCAATACATCGCTAGTGACTCTATATAGAGCATTCGAGTGACGGAGCATGCAAATAAGTGTGTCTTTCGCCGGTCAATAGCGCTGCATCGACGAGGAGGTGCTTGAGCAGCCGTTCAGTGAAGCCCTGCCGAAAGATATGTTTTACAACCGAGAAGCAGGAAATCCTAACCGATGCGCAGTTTACTGCGTCTGCTCAATTCCCTCCCTTAGTATAGTTGGCAAGTTAAATTCTCCAAGCCAATCAACGCATACATAGAGTGACTATATGTAGCAATACATCGCTAGTGACTCTATATAGAGCATTCGAGTGACGGAGCATGCAAATAAGTGTGTCTTTCGCCGGTCAATAGCGCTGCATCGACGAGGAGGTGCTTGAGCAGCCGTTCAGTGAAGCCCTGCCGAAAGATATGTTTTACAACCGAGAAGCAGGAAATCCTAACCGATGCGCAGTTTACTGCGTCTGCTCAATTCCCTCCCTTAGTATAGTTGGCAAGTTAAATTCTCCAAGCCAATCAACGCATACATAGAGTGACTATATGTAGCAATACATCGCTAGTGACTCTATATAGAGCATTCGAGTGACGGAGCATGCAAATAAGTGTGTCTTTCGCCGGTCAATAGCGCTGCATCGACGAGGAGGTGCTTGAGCAGCCGTTCAGTGAAGCCCTGCCGAAAGATATGTTTTACAACCGAGAAGCAGGAAATCCTAACCGATGCGCAGTTTACTGCGTCTGCTCAATTCCCTCCCTTAGTATAGTTGGCAAGTTAAATTCTCCAAGCCAATCAACGCATACATAGAGTGACTATATGTAGCAATACATCGCTAGTGACTCTATATAGAGCATTCGAGTGACGGAGCATGCAAATAAGTGTGTCTTTCGCCGGTCAATAGCGCTGCATCGACGAGGAGGTGCTTGAGCAGCCGTTCAGTGAAGCCCTGCCGAAAGATATGTTTTACAACCGAGAAGCAGGAAATCCTAACCGATGCGCAGTTTACTGCGTCTGCTCAATTCCCTCCCTTAGTATAGTTGGCAAGTTAAATTCTCCAAGCCAATCAACGCATACATAGAGTGACTATATGTAGCAATACATCGCTAGTGACTCTATATAGAGCATTCGAGT
The DNA here is from genome assembly GCF_013339745.2 of Dermacentor silvarum. NCBI lineage: Eukaryota > Metazoa > Arthropoda > Arachnida > Ixodida > Ixodidae > Dermacentor > Dermacentor silvarum. Next base: position 12,233,807 of record NC_051155.1, on the reverse strand, counting down.
GACGGAGCATGCAAATAAGTGTGTCTTTCGCCGGTCAATAGCGCTGCATCGACGAGGAGGTGCTTGAGCAGCCGTTCAGTGAAGCCCTGCCGAAAGATATGTTTTACAACCGAGAAGCAGGAAATCCTAACCGATGCGCAGTTTACTGCGTCTGCTCAATTCCCTCCCTTAGTATAGTTGGCAAGTTAAATTCTCCAAGCCAATCAACGCATACATAGAGTGACTATATGTAGCAATACATCGCTAGTGACTCTATATAGAGCATTCGAGTGACGGAGCATGCAAATAAGTGTGTCTTTCGCCGGTCAATAGCGCTGCATCGACGAGGAGGTGCTTGAGCAGCCGTTCAGTGAAGCCCTGCCGAAAGATATGTTTTACAACCGAGAAGCAGGAAATCCTAACCGATGCGCAGTTTACTGCGTCTGCTCAATTCCCTCCCTTAGTATAGTTGGCAAGTTAAATTCTCCAAGCCAATCAACGCATACATAGAGTGACTATATGTAGCAATACATCGCTAGTGACTCTATATAGAGCATTCGAGTGACGGAGCATGCAAATAAGTGTGTCTTTCGCCGGTCAATAGCGCTGCATCGACGAGGAGGTGCTTGAGCAGCCGTTCAGTGTAAGCCCTGCCGAAAGATATGTTTTACAACCGAGAAGCAGGAAATCCTAACCGATGCGCAGTTTACTGCGTCTGCTCAATTCCCTCCCTTAGTATAGTTGGCAAGTTAAATTCTCCAAGCCAATCAACGCATACATAGAGTGACTATATGTAGCAATACATCGCTAGTGACTCTATATAGAGCATTCGAGTGACGGAGCATGCAAATAAGTGTGTCTTTCGCCGGTCAATAGCGCTGCATCGACGAGGAGGTGCTTGAGCAGCCGTTCAGTGAAGCCCTGCCGAAAGATATGTTTTACAACCGAGAAGCAGGAAATCCTAACCGATGCGCAGTTTACTGCGTCTGCTCAATTCCCTCCCTTAGTATAGTTGGCAAGTTAAATTCTCCAAGCCAATCAACGCATACATAGAGTGACTATATGTAGCAATACATCGCTAGTGACTCTATATAGAGCATTCGAGTGACGGAGCATGCAAATAAGTGTGTCTTTCGCCGGTCAATAGCGCTGCATCGACGAGGAGGTGCTTGAGCAGCCGTTCAGTGTAAGCCCTGCCGAAAGATATGTTTTACAACCGAGAAGCAGGAAATCCTAACCGATGCGCAGTTTACTGCGTCTGCTCAATTCCCTCCCTTAGTATAGTTGGCAAGTTAAATTCTCCAAGCCAATCAACGCATACATAGAGTGACTATATGTAGCAATACATCGCTAGTGACTCTATATAGAGCATTCGAGTGACGGAGCATGCAAATAAGTGTGTCTTTCGCCGGTCAATAGCGCTGCATCGACGAGGAGGTGCTTGAGCAGCCGTTCAGTGTAGCCCTGCCGAAAGATATGTTTTACAACCGAGAAGCAGGAAATCCTAACCGATGCGCAGTTTACTGCGTCTGCTCAATTCCCTCCCTTAGTATAGTTGGCAAGTTAAATTCTCCAAGCCAATCAACGCATACATAGAGTGACTATATGTAGCAATACATCGCTAGTGACTCTATATAGAGCATTCGAGTGACGGAAGCATGCAAATAAGTGTGTCTTTCGCCGGTCAATAGTGCTGCATCGACGAGGAGGTGCTTGAGCAGCCGTTCAGTGTAGCCCTGCCGAAAGATATGTTTTACAACCGAGAAGCAGGAAATCCTAACCGATGCGCAGTTTACTGCGTCTGCTCAATTCCCTCCCTTAGTATAGTTGGCAAGTTAAATTCTCCAAGCCAATCAACGCATACATAGAGTGACTATATGTAGCAATACATCGCTAGTGACTCTATATAGAGCATTCGAGTGACGGAGCATGCAAATAAGTGTGTCTTTCGCCGGTCAATAGCGCTGCATCGACGAGGAGGTGCTTGAGCAGCCGTTCAGTGTAAGCCCTGCCGAAAGATATGTTTTACAACCGAGAAGCAGGAAATCCTAACCGATGCGCAGTTTACTGCGTCTGCTCAATTCCCTCCCTTAGTATAGTTGGCAAGTTAAATTCTCCAAGCCAATCAACGCATACATAGAGTGACTATATGTAGCAATACATCGCTAGTGACTCTATATAGAGCATTCGAGTGACGGAGCATGCAAATAAGTGTGTCTTTCGCCGGTCAATAGCGCTGCATCGACGAGGAGGTGCTTGAGCAGCCGTTCAGTGTAAGCCCTGCCGAAAGATATGTTTTACAACCGAGAAGCAGGAAATCCTAACCGATGCGCAGTTTACTGCGTCTGCTCAATTCCCTCCCTTAGTATAGTTGGCAAGTTAAATTCTCCAAGCCAATCAACGCATACATAGAGTGACTATATGTAGCAATACATCGCTAGTGACTCTATATAGAGCATTCGAGTGACGGAGCATGCAAATAAGTGTGTCTTTCGCCGGTCAATAGCGCTGCATCGACGAGGAGGTGCTTGAGCAGCCGTTCAGTGAAGCCCTGCCGAAAGATATGTTTTACAACCGAGAAGCAGGAAATCCTAACCGATGCGCAGTTTACTGCGTCTGCTCAATTCCCTCCCTTAGTATAGTTGGCAAGTTAAATTCTCCAAGCCAATCAACGCATACATAGAGTGACTATATGTAGCAATACATCGCTAGTGACTCTATATAGAGCATTCGAGTGACGGAGCATGCAAATAAGTGTGTCTTTCGCCGGTCAATAGCGCTGCATCGACGAGGAGGTGCTTGAGCAGCCGTTCAGTGAAGCCCTGCCGAAAGATATGTTTTACAACCGAGAAGCAGGAAATCCTAACCGATGCGCAGTTTACTGCGTCTGCTCAATTCCCTCCCTTAGTATAGTTGGCAAGTTAAATTCTCCAAGCCAATCAACGCATACATAGAGTGACTATATGTAGCAATACATCGCTAGTGACTCTATATAGAGCATTCGAGTGACGGAGCATGCAAATAAGTGTGTCTTTCGCCGGTCAATAGCGCTGCATCGACGAGGAGGTGCTTGAGCAGCCGTTCAGTGAAGCCCTGCCGAAAGATATGTTTTACAACCGAGAAGCAGGAAATCCTAACCGATGCGCAGTTTACTGCGTCTGCTCAATTCCCTCCCTTAGTATAGTTGGCAAGTTAAATTCTCCAAGCCAATCAACGCATACATAGAGTGACTATATGTAGCAATACATCGCTAGTGACTCTATATAGAGCATTCGAGTGACGGAGCATGCAAATAAGTGTGTCTTTCGCCGGTCAATAGCGCTGCATCGACGAGGAGGTGCTTGAGCAGCCGTTCAGTGAAGCCCTGCCGAAAGATATGTTTTACAACCGAGAAGCAGGAAATCCTAACCGATGCGCAGTTTACTGCGTCTGCTCAATTCCCTCCCTTAGTATAGTTGGCAAGTTAAATTCTCCAAGCCAATCAACGCATACATAGAGTGACTATATGTAGCAATACATCGCTAGTGACTCTATATAGAGCATTCGAGTGACGGAGCATGCAAATAAGTGTGTCTTTCGCCGGTCAATAGCGCTGCATCGACGAGGAGGTGCTTGAGCAGCCGTTCAGTGAAGCCCTGCCGAAAGATATGTTTTACAACCGAGAAGCAGGAAATCCTAACCGATGCGCAGTTTACTGCGTCTGCTCAATTCCCTCCCTTAGTATAGTTGGCAAGTTAAATTCTCCAAGCCAATCAACGCATACATAGAGTGACTATATGTAGCAATACATCGCTAGTGACTCTATATAGAGCATTCGAGTGACGGAGCATGCAAATAAGTGTGTCTTTCGCCGGTCAATAGCGCTGCATCGACGAGGAGGTGCTTGAGCAGCCGTTCAGTGTAAGCCCTGCCGAAAGATATGTTTTACAACCGAGAAGCAGGAAATCCTAACCGATGCGCAGTTTACTGCGTCTGCTCAATTCCCTCCCTTAGTATAGTTGGCAAGTTAAATTCTCCAAGCCAATCAACGCATACATAGAGTGACTATATGTAGCAATACATCGCTAGTGACTCTATATAGAGCATTCGAGTGACGGAGCATGCAAATAAGTGTGTCTTTCGCCGGTCAATAGCGCTGCATCGACGAGGAGGTGCTTGAGCAGCCGTTCAGTGAAGCCCTGCCGAAAGATATGTTTTACAACCGAGAAGCAGGAAATCCTAACCGATGCGCAGTTTACTGCGTCTGCTCAATTCCCTCCCTTAGTATAGTTGGCAAGTTAAATTCTCCAAGCCAATCAACGCATACATAGAGTGACTATATGTAGCAATACATCGCTAGTGACTCTATATAGAGCATTCGAGTGACGGAGCATGCAAATAAGTGTGTCTTTCGCCGGTCAATAGCGCTGCATCGACGAGGAGGTGCTTGAGCAGCCGTTCAGTGAAGCCCTGCCGAAAGATATGTTTTACAACCGAGAAGCAGGAAATCCTAACCGATGCGCAGTTTACTGCGTCTGCTCAATTCCCTCCCTTAGTATAGTTGGCAAGTTAAATTCTCCAAGCCAATCAACGCATACATAGAGTGACTATATGTAGCAATACATCGCTAGTGACTCTATATAGAGCATTCGAGTGACGGAGCATGCAAATAAGTGTGTCTTTCGCCGGTCAATAGCGCTGCATCGACGAGGAGGTGCTTGAGCAGCCGTTCAGTGAAGCCCTGCCGAAAGATATGTTTTACAACGGAGAAGCAGGAAATCCAAACCGATGCGCAGTTTACTGCGTCTGCTCAATTCCCTCCCTTAGTATAGTTGGCAAGTTAAATTCTCCAAGCCAATCAACGCATACATAGAGTGACTATATGTAGCAATACATCGCTAGTGACTCTATATAGAGCATTCGAGTGACGGAGCATGCAAATAAGTGTGTCTTTCGCCGGTCAATAGCGCTGCATCGACGAGGAGGTGCTTGAGCAGCCGTTCAGTGAAGCCCTGCCGAAAGATATGTTTTACAACCGAGAAGCAGGAAATCCTAACCGATGCGCAGTTTACTGCGTCTGCTCAATTCCCTCCCTTAGTATAGTTGGCAAGTTAAATTCTCCAAGCCAATCAACGCATACATAGAGTGACTATATGTAGCAATACATCGCTAGTGACTCTATATAGAGCATTCGAGTGACGGAGCATGCAAATAAGTGTGTCTTTCGCCGGTCAATAGCGCTGCATCGACGAGGAGGTGCTTGAGCAGCCGTTCAGTGAAGCCCTGCCGAAAGATATGTTTTACAACCGAGAAGCAGGAAATCCTAACCGATGCGCAGTTTACTGCGTCTGCTCAATTCCCTCCCTTAGTATAGTTGGCAAGTTAAATTCTCCAAGCCAATCAACGCATACATAGAGTGACTATATGTAGCAATACATCGCTAGTGACTCTATATAGAGCATTCGAGTGACGGAGCATGCAAATAAGTGTGTCTTTCGCCGGTCAATAGCGCTGCATCGACGAGGAGGTGCTTGAGCAGCCGCTCAGTGAAGCCCTGCCGAAAGATATGTTTTATAACGGAGAAGCAGGAAATCCTAACCGATGCGCAGTTTACTACGTCTGCTCAAATCCCTCCCTTAGTATAGTTGGCAAGTTAAATTCTCCAAGCCAATCAACGCATACATAGAGTGACTATATGTAGCAATACATCGCTAGTGACTCTATATAGAGCATTCGAGTGACGGAGCATGCAAATGAGTGTGTCTTTCGCCGGTCAATAGCGCTGCATGGACGAGGAGGTGCTTGAGCAGCCGCTCAGTGAAGCCCTGCCGAAAGATATTGTTACAGTGCGTCAAAGGTAGTGGAGCGGCAGCATCAGCAGCAACAACATTAGGAGAGCAGCGAGGAAGAGAAGGACGACGTGTAGTATCGGCACCCACTTGCCCTACGGCTCTCTGCAATAAACGCCTTCTACACACCCCGTAACAGAGTGGTGGAAGGTGCTGGGTATCTAAGCATCCAACGACGGAATCGCTACCCCCTGAACCTCGTCGCAGCCGTCGACTGGCGGGACTTCCACCATCCTCAGCAGCAGGCATGTCCCGAGAACCTGAAGCTCCGAGACCGACGGGTTCTTCGCAACCGTACAAGGAGCCACCCAGCTTTGCCGGGACTGGCGGTGAGGATGTGGACGAGTGGTTGAAGCAGTACCGACGGGTGAGCAAACATAACGGCTGGGACTCCACCTCTCAGCTGTCAAATGTTGTGTTCTCGCTCACGAACACTGCTCTCATGTGGTACGACAACCACGAGAACACGCTTACGACCTGGGATACATTTGTCCAAGAACTGAAAAGGTGCTTTGGGGACTCCGCAGCGAGGAAGAAGCGAGCTGAACAGACTCTGTCCCAAAGGGCCCAACTCTCTGGCGAGACATGTACCATGTACATAGAAGAAGTCCTCAAGCTATGTAGACTCGTGGATTCAAGCATGTCTGATGAAGATAAGGTGGGTCATCTTCTCAAGGGCATAGCTGAAGATGTATATCAGTTCTTGATTGCTAAAGAAAACCTGACATCTGTGGCCGACGTCATCCAACATTGTCGCACGTTTGAAGCACTGAAGATGCGTCGCGTGGCACCCAAATTTGGCCGTTTGGCTAATGTGCCGACATTGGCCTGCGTTGACGCGAGCACACCATCTGATCTGTCGTCTACAATACGACAGATAGTTCGGGAAGAGCTCCTCCGGTGCCACGAAATCGGCCGTTATGGTAGCGGCGACGCACGAGGCAACGAACCCGGACTACCAGCTACGTCGTGGCAACCCTCTGTTAATGCGGCGAACATGGACGATTATAGAGCTGTGCTTCCATCTGCACCCACCAACCGGCCACGCTTCAACAACGAGCAGCAGCCCCGCACTTCTTATCCGGCGCAGCGGTACCGTGCCACTTATTCGGGGTACAGAGAATACGACGATCATGACCGATACCCCATGCTCGGTGGCGGAAATGAAGGCTTTGAGCAGCACCGTGAATTTCGGCCTCCTCGTGTGTGCTATAGTTGCGGGGTCCCTGGCCACATCGCCAGGTTTTGCGACCGCCGCCAACCTTTCCGAGAACCTTCACGAGCGACGTACCAGTCAAATTATCAACCCTTTTCCGCGTCATGGCCTCCACGCCCGCCAACCAATCGTGGATTTCGCCAAGGTAGCTTCCGGAACCCGTCACCAGCCTCCGATCGCAGCTTAACGCCACCGCCTGCTCCACGTACTCGGCGGTCTCCATCGCCGCGGCGTCGCCGGCTATCCCCACCACCGGAAAACTAGGCAGTGCGGCCGATGGGGGTGAGGTCGCTGGATACCGTTCGCTGCCAACCGACATTCCTCCGCCAGTTTTCATGCTGAAAAACAAAGTGCACGTGCTTGTTGACGATATACCTACAATGGCTCTTGTGGATACTGGGGCAACAATTTCCGTGATGAGCTTAAATTTTAAAGCCCTACTGGGACAAAAAGTGATGTTTTCGTGGGACAATATTTCCACGTTTCGTAGTGTTAGTGGTGACACGCTGTGCCCGATTGGTGTTTGTACTGCGGATGTGTGTTTGTGTGGCAAAGTATTTACCACTGAATTCGCCGTTATTCCTCGATCCACGCATGATGTTATTTTAGGCATCGATTTCTTGCAGGAGTGTGGTGCAACCGTTGACTGTCGAAGTGGGGAGCTTTCGGTACAGCGCGCGGTTATAACAGGACTCATGGAGAACTCGCCACGTGAAGAAGGTGCCTTTTGTGTTTCGGAGGACATCGTCATTCCCCCACTATGCGCTGTATGCGTTCCGGTCATTTGCTTTGGTGCCAACCCCGCCACATTTGATGCCGCGACGGAGCCGCTTCATTCGGCTTGTGTAAAGAAGAACGTTTTGGTTCCGCATTGTTTGGTATCGGTAGTTGAAGGACACTCTGGATTATGGGCAATGAACTATGCGGCCCAGCCCATACTTCTCCCTTCTGGCATGAAGCTCGCTCTCTTCAAAGAAGAGACACCGGCGTTACTGGCTGTACTCGGAGCTGTAGACGAGTCCCTCGATCCCTGCCCATCGGACTCGAAACTACTTCAGATGGTAAGCAAGTCGCTCAGCACGAGTGAGCGCTACACGTTACTGGATGTTCTATCCAAGCACTCGCAAGTGTTTGACTTTTCGCAGACTGACACGACGTCCCAAATTCCGACATCTCGAGTACGCCATCGTATAAATACCGGATCAGCGCACCCTATACGACAGAAGCCGTACAGAGTATCCCCGACTGAGCGCAAGATAATTGGCGAGCAAGTTCAGGAAATGCTGAACAGAGGGATAATTCAGGAGTCCGCGAGTCCCTGGGCTGCACCTGTCATCCTCGTTAAGAAGAAAGATGGCAGTTGGCGATTCTGTGTTGATTATCGGCGGCTAAACAATGTTACCAAGAAAGATGTCTACCCACTTCCGCGTATAGATGATGCCTTAGACTGCCTTCATTCGGCTTCTTACTTTTCTTCTGTAGACTTGAGATCCGGCTACTGGCAAATCCCGATGCATGCCGAGGATAAGGAAAAAACAGCGTTCGTAACACCCGATGGACTTTTTGAATTCAATGTCATGCCGTTCGGCTTGTGCAACGCACCCGCCACCTTCGAACGATTCATGGATACTATTCTGCGAGGTCTAAAGTGGGAAATATGCATGTGCTACCTCGACGATGTTATTATTTTTGGACGCACATTTCACGAGCACAACACGCGTCTCGGTATTGTACTCAGCTGCATACAGAAGGCTTGTCTTGTGCTCAACTCTAAAAAGTGTCATTTTGGTGAGCGCCAAGCCTTGGTGTTGGGACATCTTGTGGACAAAGACGGCGTCAGGCCTGACCCTGCGAAGACAGAGGCTGTTGAAGCATTTGAACCACCTCAGTCCGTCAAACAACTTCGCAGCTTTTTAGGACTCTGCTCCTATTTTCGACGGTTCATTCCTCGATTTGCTGACGTCGCTTATCCCTTGACCAGCCTCCTGCACAAGAACGCCGCTTTCGAGTGGACGCCTGATTGTTCTGCTTCCTTTCGACAGCTGAAGTTTCTGCTGACGTCGCGACCAATCCTCCGACACTTCAATCCTTCCGCGCCAACAGAAGTCCACACAGATGCGAGTGGTGTAGGTCTTGGTGCTGTTCTGATTCAACGCGTGGATGACAAAGAGCACGTCATCGCCTACGCAAGTCGGTCATTAAGCAAACCCGAGCGTAACTACACGGTGACTGAGCAGGAATGTCTTGCTGTCATTTTTGCGGTGCAGCGATTTCGGTCGTACCTGTATGGGCGTCACTTTACGATCGTCACAGACCATCACTCTTTGTGCTGGCTCGTGAATCTTCGCGATCCATCTGGACGCCTTGCACGATGGGCCCTGCGTCTGCAAGAGTACAGCTTCACTGTATCCTACAAGAGCGGCCGACGACATGCTGATGCCGATTGCCTTTCCCGGATGCCTCTTAGTACAACGGAATGCGACGCCGAAAGTTTCGACCACCTCATCGCATCCGTACACCGTGATTTCCCAGATGCCACAACCTTCGCAAGAGAGCAACGTGATGACCCGAGTTTAGAGCCACTTTTCTCTGCAGCGAAAGAGTCGACATCATGTAGTTTTTGTGTTCGGGATGGACTGTTGTATAAGAAGAATTTTTCCGCGATAGGTGCACAGTTTCTTCTGGTGGTGCCAGAAGCCCTCCGCTCTTCCTGTCTTGCGCGTCGTGCACGATGATCCAACTTCAGGTCATTTAGGCTCCACGCGGACACTCCATCGAGCCAAAGAAAGGTTTTACTGGCCTCAAATGCGCAAGACCACGGAGACATACGTAGCCACTTGCGCCGAGTGTCAAAGTCACAAGAGACCTACTGCAGCTCCAGCCGGTTTCTTACAGCCTGTGGTGCCACCCAGTTCCCCCTTTGAGCAAGTCGGCATCGATCTCATAGGACCGTTCCCACGTTCTTCCACAGGCAACCGCTGGATCATAGTATGTGCCGACTACCTGACTCGGTTCTGCGAGACGGCAGCACTACCCTCTGCAACTGCAGGCGAGGTTTCCCAGTTTATGCTACATTGCATTATACTTCGGCATGGTCCCCCTCGAGTGATCATTAGCGACCGTGGCCGTCAGTTCACAGCTGATGTTGTTGAAGGACTTCTACGTTTGTGCGCCTCCAACCTGCGACACTCAACGCCTTACCACCCGCAAACTAATGGGCTGACAGAACGCACGAACAGAACACTTGTGAACATGATTTCCATGTACGTAAGCTCGGACCATAAGAACTGGGACGAAGTATTGCCGTTCGTCACATACGCATACAACACCGCGCAACATGAGACCACTGGATACAGTCCGTTTTTCCTGCTCTACGCGCGTCCGCCGAGGTACACTTTGGACACTATCTTCCCTTTTGGCAGTCACGACGACGCTTGTATCGCGGAAACTCTCTGCCGAGCAGAGGAGGCTCGGCGCATCGCTCGATTACGTACTCTAGCTTCGCAAAAGCAGTACAAATCCCGATACGATAGTCGACATCGGCAAGTCACTTACGAACCGGGTGACCTAGTGTGGCTATGGACTCCCGTGCGTAAACGCGGTCTATGTCAAAAACTGCTCGCTGACTATGGTGGACCGTTTATTGTGCTTGAACGTCTCAGCGAGGTAAATTATAGAATTGCGCGCCTCACTTCCAGTGGGAGACGGTCATCCAGGACCGACATCACGCATGTAGCCCGCCTGAAGCCGTTTATTCAACGAAAGCCCCACTGACTACTCGCCCGGAGGGCTTCGTCTGCGAGAGGAGCCATGTTACAGTGCGTCAAAGGTAGTGGAGCGGCAGCATCAGCAGCAACAACATTAGGAGAGCAGCGAGGAAGAGAAGGACGACGTGTAGTATCGGCACCCACTTGCCCTACGGCTTTCTGCAATAAACGCCTTCTACACACCCCGTAACAATATCATGAAGATGATGTCATGCCATGCAGTCATGTCATGCATATAATGATTAAATCCAGTTATAACTAATTTAGTTAAAGAAACGAGTGCTAAGGCATCACGACGGCGTATGAGGGTAGATGGGGACGGACGGACGGACAGTCGGCAGACGGAACGGAGCGGAATACACGGACGGACAGACGGACCCTTGCCTGACTCCTTTCCTTGCGAGACACAATCTCACCAATGCAATTCACTGCATGCTTAGAAGAAGTATTCAAACTCTTTGACTGGGATGGCTTAGGAGTGAGAATCAACGGCGATTATCTCAGTAACCTTCGGTTTGCGGATGACATTGTGCTATTCAGCAACAATGGGGACGAATTACAACGAAATATTGGGGGCGTTAACCGAGAAAGTATAAGGTTGGGGTTGAAGATTAATATGCAGAAGGCAAAGATAATGTTCAATAACCTGGCAAGGAAACAAGAATTGACGATCGCCAGTCAGCCTCTATAGAGTATGTGCGGGAGTACATTTATCTGGATAAGTTATCCACAGTGGACCCTGGTCATGAGAAGGAAGTTTACAGAAGAATAAAAATGGGTTGGAGTGCATACGGCAGGCAGTACCATGTCCTAACTGGAAGCTTACCACTGTCGTTGAAAAGAAAAGGTTTACAATCATTGCATTCTACCGGTGCTAACATAGGGGGCAGAAAATTAGAGGTTAACAAGCTCAAGAACAAATTAAGGACCACACAAAGACCAATGGAACGAAAAATTTTAGGCCTAACATTAAGAGACAGGAAGAGAGATCTGAGAGCAAGCGGGGATAGCCGATATTTATAGTTGACATTAAGCAAGAAAATGGAGCTGGGTAGGCCATGTAATGCGTAGCGCAGATAACCGGTGGACCATTAGAGTTACAGAATGGGTGGCAAGGGAAGGGAAGCGCAGTCGAGGATGGCAGATAATTGGGTGGGGTGATGAAATTAGGAAATTTGCAGGCGCAAGTTGGAATCAGCTATAGCGCAAGGCAGAGGTAATTGGAGATCGCTGAGATAGGCCAGGCCTACGTCCTGCAGGGGACGTAAAAATAGGCTGCTGCCGCCGCTGATGATGATGATCATAGTGATGATGATGATGACTTTTTATTATAAGTATATACAAGTATAAGTTTATTTTCCAGGTTCAACTGGAGGGTTTTCTGACAAAAAGCTGCCTGTGCAGCTTGACTGCGTCCAGAAAACTCCTATACAAGCATTCCCAACACCTTGAATAGTAAAGGAAAATAAAATATTAATTCGGTGTCCGTATAGGTGCGCCATCGTCCGCACATACGCTGCCGATCGCAGCGGCTCTGACTGTACGACGCCGGCAGCCCGTGTCGCACGTACTACAGCCGCCGCCGTGTGGACGGTGTCGCGACCCTTGTTCGCCGCCCCTTCCCTTGTGCAGCGGAGGGGCGACCCTCCACCCCCTGGGCTGCTCCGCCCGAGGCGGCGAACCGGCCCGACTGGTCCCTGTGTTTTTTTACGCGCCTCTTCTCGCATTCTTTTTTTTCGTTCTCTGCCACCCCCGAGCTGTTTTCGGATCCCTCAATGATTGCGTGCGTGCGGCCGCGGGCCGCAAGGAGCCTGGATTTATGGGCCGAAGGCTCACGAAGCGACGATTTTCTCCTGTTTCCCAAGCATTCGCGGCACATCGCGTATCTGCAACTGCAGGGGACGGTCAGGGAGGAAAAAGAAAAAAAGAAAACGCGGTGAAAGAAAAACTATACCTTGGAAAATATTAAGGACAGTGAACCGATATGTCGTGACCTTTGGCGCTACAGTTTCTATAGTCTCGTACGCGGAACACTATAAATTGTATTGCTGGCACACCTTTACACATGTGTGGCTAGGCGCCGGGAGAGTAATTTGTGTGTGCTTTATTGGAATCACGCGAAGTTCCCTGCATTTCGCTCAGTTCAGAGTTACCCGCTAACATTGTCCCGTTATTTAGGCATCCAGCATTTAGCATGTATAGAAAACAAAAGAATGAAGCAGGGGCAAAAAAAAAAAAAAAAATGCGGCTCATACACTATATGGAGATGGTGGGCGACGATAATGCAATTACAATTCTTTCTCGCGACAGGTGTCTAATTAGTCATTATAAGCGACTGACTCTTGTGGGGGCGGAATTAACGAGACATAGACAGGGTTGTACGATATATTCAATTGCAGAATGTTTATTTATATTTATGTGGTTTAATTGCTTTATTAAATAATGAAAAGAGCGCAAATATAGGCACACTTGCAACCACGGACACACCCACACATGCAGGCACTCAATACGTCCCCCACACACTGTCCATGTGTATGGGTGAGTGCGTGGTTGCGAGTGTGCCTATTTGCGCTCTGAGATGTGTTGGACCCGCCGCCGTGGCTTATCTGCTCTATGGTGTTGCGCTGCTAAGCAAGAGGTCACGGGATCGAATCCTGGCCACGCGGCGGCCGCATTTCGATGGGAGAGAAATGCAAAAGCGCCCGTGTCCCGTGCTTTGGGGGGCACGTTAAAGATCCCCTGGTGTTCAAAATTAATCCGGAGTCCCCCACTGTGGCGTGCCTCATAATCAAATCGTGGTTTTGGCACGTAAAAGCCATAATCCAATTCATTCAAGATGTGTTGCCAACTAGCCAACAGCAAGTTCTCTTAGGTGCTTTCTATATACGTCTTAAGCACAATACTGCACATTTGAATTTATACACACGATACGTATGTTCTTCCAATCCTCGGTGGCAGGGATCTTCTTCGGGCGAGGCATGGCGGACAGCGCGGTGCGACGGCCGTTGTGACCATGGAGTCTTCTTCCTCTTCGAGCTCCCGCTACTGCTTGCGCGAATGGTCAACTTATTAAAAAAGAAGCTGGGCCCGTATTCGCAAACAGCTCTTACGCTAGAATTGTTCGTAAGAGCAAATTAGAGCCAAATCTGATGCTGGACATGTATTAGCGAAGTCGGCTAGCCATTGGTGAACAGCACTGAAGAACATCTTTGTGCATTCGGCCCATGTGCATCTTATTTTGGTCGCATGCAAAGAGCAATTTTCTTGATTTGGTTGAGCTAACCTAATGTAGCCTAACGTAAGCTAACTGAACTTGACCTAATTCACAGTGATCTAGTTACATTTTTCATTCGAGTCTGAACACAAAGCCAGGCGCATGTCCCTTTTTGGAACGGGGCGGCTTAGGGGTGGCTGTCACAAAGATCCCCGCTTCTTCCACGCCTATCTAAGCCTGCCTTTCTGAAAATTCCAGTCGCGAAAAGTGTGCTACCCAGATCTACGCTCAGATAAGTCAAAAGCTTCATTTTCTCCGCACTTCGCATTGTCCCATGCGATGCAGGCAGTGCACGCAATAGAGTAATCGCTCAGAAAAAAAAAAAAAAAAAAAATTAACGATGCTGACCGTAGGATCGCAAAAATATAGAAAGAGAGAGAGAGAAAAAAAGAAAAAGAACGAAACATAAAGGTCACTTTCAACTCTCGCCGAATATGTCGACCGCTGTTCAGCGGACAGGGCGTGAAGCCTTTCCACTCAGTCCTAGGGCCCTCTCTTCGTCTTTCTGGCAGTTGTCCTCGGGAGCGCCTTGCGCGTTTTCCTGCTCAGTCAGCGTCTTCACCCGGGCGCGCGCCTTGCGCAACCCTGCTTGCACGGTCGGTTGACCCAAGAGGAAGCAGACCTCGACCTTTGCGCGTGTTTCTGGTTAGCATAGCCAGCCCGTGCAGCGAAACAACGGGCCACCAGAGGTCACGGTTAAACGGAGGAGAGTCCGCGACGCGCTTTTGGTTCTTGTCGCAGCCATCGAGCCGTTGCTGCCGAAATGGCGCTGCTCGTGACACAACGCCGAAACTGTACGGAGCCAATGCAGGCGGCCCACGCGCAAGTCGCACATTGCACTTAATGCTTTAGCATTCTCTGGCGACTTCGCTATCTATCTATCTATCTATCTATCTATCTATCTATCTATCTATCTATCTATCTATCTATCTATCTATCTATCTATCTATCTATCTATCTATCTATCTATCTATCTATCTATCTATCTATCTATCTATCTATCTATCTGTCTATCTATCTATCTATCTATCTATCTATCTATCTATCTATCTATCTATCTATCTATCTATCTATCTATCTATCTATCTATCTATCTATCTATCTATCTACTTCATTGAAGAGCCTCTTCATTGGCATATATGCCAACGAAGAGGCTCTTCAATGAGCCTCTGACGCCAGCTTGGCGCAGTGGGTATCACAACAAACCACCTCTACGTAGTGACATCTACGCGTAATGTGCTTGGATTGTGTTTTTCATTCTTTTTATCCTCCGTCATTGGTTCGCGCGAGGCCACGCCTCCACCACCCCTTACTGCCAAGTTCGGCCACTCAGCGGGACGGATGACAACAAATGAACAGATCGGACGAAAATAGTTCGTGCATACCACTGTACCCCAGGTACTTGACAGCCGCCGCTTTTCGTTCAGAACGGTGACCGGGGAGACCCCGGACAATAAATCTCGCCACGTGCGTATATAAGATGCGCGTAATGAAGGATGCGCGGGTACCATCAGAGCCACGTGCAAACAAGCGTGCGGCGCCCGTGGGACCGCGCCCGCCCCTACAGCTGTACGTGGGAACGTCACGTGCGCCCGCGCGAGAAGCTGTCGCGTGCGTGCGTGCGTAAAGCGGCAAACAGTTGGCGGAAACTATTTACCGCACGTAGCGCAGGCGTCGAGGGCCAAACTACTTCCGTCTGCAGCGTGTCTTAACAAGGTATACAGAGGCGTACGTCGGTGCGTCGAAACGGTGCACCACTGGGGAAGCTGCCACACGTGTTGAGTGTGCGAGGCACAGATGCGCTTCTCCGCTGAGTTTCCGAAGAGAGCGCATAGCATGCACCCAGGCGTGGGCCGAGCCGCTCGATAAGCGTGCTTTAGCATACGTGGCAATCACACTGAGCTCATTTCTGAGATAAGTTCGGTGCGCACGTCGATTTTCCGTGCGTTTATTTTATTCCGCGGTAACAACGTGTAAGCCAGAGTAAGATGTGTTCTATGTTTCGTTATCTTTTTATCGCTATAGTCAAAGCGAATCGAAGCGTAAGTGCTTTGGCCATGACACACGCGTGTTTCAGCGCACGTTTGACTCTTACGAAGCGAATAGGGCTTTGTAAGAGTCAAGAGTCTTCTTCAACGGGGCGCTCAGCGCTCTCTTTGGTTTCGTCTCGTACCCATCGCGTGCCGTCGCAAGTGACGTTGGGTGGTAGTATCTCGTAGCTCTACCAAGCGTTTATAGAAATTGACGAGGATCGCTATCTCACTCTCGAGCCTTTCAGAGCACCGCTGCCGCAGAAGACAATACGATACACGGCATGTGCACCTCGCTTGCGATTATATGTAATTCTTCCTCAAAGCCAACGTACCTAAATACAGCGGCGTCTGGCTACGTGATAGTGTGTTCCTATGGGAACTTCTAAGTAGTAAACAAAACAAGCAGGTGTGATTAACATAATCTACGACATTACAAAGTGCACAATGCCTGATAACCTGAGGGTCCATTGAAATAAACTTAAATTATCATTATACGCGGCGGAGCAGCACAACAACGCGGCGCACCGCGGTGCTTGCTCGCCGTCCTGATGCGAGCTCTGTAGCTCCACCAACGCTGCCGCGTTTTCGCGAGTAACGTGCGTCTTGCCTTACCTCTTCGCTGTGGGAGAAACGCGTTAGTCTGCGGTAACTAATAGCTTCCTCTGCCGGCGAGCGCTGCGTCGGAGGCCCGTGCACTGCGGCGGTGTCGTTAGTCAGCGCCGGCGCCTCGCCTCCACCGCTGTGTGCGGCAACATAGTCTCTCTTTCCGGCTCATCACTTATGCGCCAGCAGCTTCAGCTTGGAACACTCAGCTGTGTCAGAGGTTGCTCGAGCTATCCGCTGCGTACAGCTTCATACCGAGACCTAGCGCTATAGTGTTTACGGAAGCCCCCCGGGTGGCAGTTCGGCTAGGCACCCTGGATTACTTTTCTTTCTTTCTCCTTTCTCAATTGTTTTTTTTTTTTCAAGGAAAGCTGCGCAGCGAGGTTATTTGCCACGCCGGCGATGCCTCATTTTTTGACGCGGCATTGAATGCTAGAAGCCATTTCCGCCTGCCGTGTTCAAAAGGAGCCTAGCAGTTGGCGCACCTTCAGGTTGTTCTTGTTGGTTTATTTCATTTCTTTTTTTTTTACTAGTACCGACGACACACGTGATTACGTACAGTGACTGTCTGCAATCCGAGGTTATGTACGCGGCTGCTCCAACGCAGCGGACGACGTTACCTGCGCGGAAAAAAGAAGCGGGCAGGGGTCGCTAAAGGACAGCTGTGAAGGTACCATGCACGCAGGACACTCTTGGTACAAATAAAAGACCAAGCCATTTGTATACACAAAGGCTATCTATTGATGTAACACTCCCGAAAATGAACGAGTTATAAGTACAACACAGGAAACCTCAAACTAACCGTACAGTATAATCATAGCATGCAATTGTAGAAAGGAGGGGGCACGATCACAGTCACAGAGCTACGCTGAGTATTTAGCTGATTACACCCGTTAACGACACGGAAATTCAGACTGTCATAGTGATTGCGAAAGCGCAGATTCACCGGGGACGTTTTGATGACCAAGGCGGTGGCGTAGTTGCCGAGGACGCGGCAGTGGATGGAGTGCAGAGCCCCGTGTCGACGCTGTCATCAGCGCCAAGCTCAGTTGTCGCGACCAGCGCTGTCGACAAAGAGGCAGCTGCTAAGTTTTCCGGGAGACGTCGGCCAGGCCAGGTGCAGGACCAACCCTCACCAACATTTGGCGTGCAAGCTCGGGTGCTCTCGCCCGACTGGCCAGTCGTCGACACCCACCAGGCACAGCTCGACCGTCGTCTGTGCTCGTCTCATGAACAGTCCGATTCTTTTGAACAGCAGGGATGCATTCTGGATCTATCTGGGGACTGCGTGCCAGCGTGCCACGAACCTGCACCGCCTCGCTGCAGCCAACTTTCCGAGCTCCAGAGCTTGGTTTGGTGCCTATGGGTATATGGCTCAACGCACTGTGGGGAATCGGCCATGAATCGGGTAGCAGGCAGTGCCTCTTGTTCTTGTTCCTTATAGTGAAATGGCGCAAACCACTCTTGGGGTTCGGCCATGAATCGGGCGGTGAAAAAACTTACCAATTGTTTCTTTTCTCTCTTTTTTAGAGCGAAGCTGTTAAGGGCTAGTTCCCCCAGAATCGTGTCCGCGTGTAGAAAAAAACTATCATCATCAGCATTGGCTCGAGCGTCGTCATTTTCTTCCGCAGCTGGCTCGTTGGCGCCCCTCGGTTTGCACTCGGGCCGTTGGATGCCGTGCCGAGTACGAACGCTTGCTTAAAGAAAATGAGGTAATTTTGAAGTGATTCACAACAATATCATCAAAAAATAAGATTTCCCAAATTGGTCAATAGATATGCAGACTATACTGAAAGATTTACCTTGAGCAAGGACTGAGGCTTTTCAAGATACCTTTCAAGCCACTGCTCCCGCGTTCGTCGTCGTCCTCTGCTTCCACAGCTGGCTGCGTTGCCGCTAATCATTCCAACGTAGAATTTCACTTCTCTTCTGTCGTCGTAATGGGTACGCCGCGTTTACGGAGGTATGAGCCATTGCTTAAGGGGGTATGCACCATTAATGAGCAACTGACGACGTGTCCTAACGCGTTTCAGCAATGCCGCCGCGACCGCGCTCGGGAAAGGGATCGTCGACGACCTGCCGATTCTATAGCGTGAGGGCTTCCGAAGCCCAGGCGAAACGTCAGCGAAGAGCCGCGTACCCCGAGTTGAGGGAGCGCGATGTTGAGGCCAAACGTCAGTGAATAGCCGCCGACCCCGAGTGGCGGGAGAACGATGTTGAGGCCAAACGTCAGCGTCGTCTTGCCCTCCAGGAACCCGACAACGGTGGTGCACGCCTCGGCAACGCTATAGCGCCAACTTCCCCGGTGCGACGGCCAGGTTTGAACGCGATTTTCTCAACCGTAACGTTCATGACATACATGTTCGGTTGGGTGATGCCCAGTGACGATACGCCCATTCTCTACGGGGGGGGGGGGGGGGGGGGGGATATTCACTACAGCCAGCGCCTCCTCTATTTTGAAAAAATGGCTGCGGCTTAGCTCGGCGAACCCCGGATATGCAAAGCGAAAGCTTTGTTTAGCCTGGTTAAGTCTTGGTTTCACTTGGTTCACCTTTGATTTAGCTGTAATTATTATACTTGGGTATACATTCATTGTTAAGCCAGGTATGACGGCTGTGCCTAGGTGGGTGGATAGACATCACTGTGATTAGGCTTGGGTAGACACACGTGAATAGACACAGACATTATCAGTCCTTCTAGCTACTAGCATGACATTTATTGTCGCGTCACATTGTTTGGCTTGATGGCTACGAAAACTGATCGGTGGTCGGTAAAGTATTTGGCTGCTGTCTCGACTTTGACCACAGACAAAGTAGAGTTAAGCGATTCCCTCTGGAAAACCAGATCAATGGTGGTTCCCCACTGGGTTGTCGGAACGTCCGGATCAGACGCTAGGCCCATGTCAAACGTTTGCTTCATGTTGTCTCATAAGCCATGATCCTCTATATTGAAGTCCCCGAGCGTTAGTCAGAGTTCTTGGTCGGTTCCACGCACAGGCATACACGTTACAACTACGCCTAGTGGCTGTTCAGCAGTTATCCCCAGAGCCACGTAAACGCCTAGAATGACAATGTCGCTGGTAATCAGCCTGACACAGCAGGCCTCGCCGCCGGGCACTTGCATGGAAGGCAAGGCATTCCGGACCCTCTCCAGTGAAAAAGCTCGCCGGGCGATATCCGCGGGGTAGTCAGACGCCGCTTGCCGACGATGGCTCAAGCCTCCCGCTCCCACGCAACGATCAGAGAAGACAGCCCGGCCTCTCTTTCATCCATGGCCAAGCTCGTACTAAATATAGGCGAGCGCGGCGCTGCTCATATCCAGGCGCGCGGCGAGTCACGTGATGCGTTGCCAAGGCGACGGCGCTGCTGCGGTCAAATGAAGGTGAAATTGCTGGCGATGGCGAAACTCGGCTCGACTATAGTTAGTAAAGCTTTCGCTTTAAAGTAGAGGAGATGCTGCTACAGCAGACCCATCATAGTCACACATTCGCTGGCTTGCATCTTCACAATAGTGGAAGGGCTCTGATTTTTTTTTTTTAACAGCGAAGCTGTTTAGGCTGGACGTAGTCCGGTAGTGTACGCCCGAAACGTGGGCCGATTCTGGAGGTAGTAAAGAAAGGATCCAAGCGCAATGGCACACATCCCTGTGAACTAGCGAGGATGGTCGGTGGAGTGTACGCCGCAAAACCTCCGCCTGGCGATGACGTCACCATGCGCCGCCTAGCAACGCTTCGCCCCAGCTGCGCCGACCGCGCCGAGCCTCGCCACAACTGCGTGAGCCGTGACGTCATCGCGGGCGCCACATCTCTTCGCGTTAGCTTTGCCGAGCCATGACGTCACCGCGCCGTGCGAAGTGGCTGACGCGGCTGCGCAGACACGGAGCTAAGCCGTGACGTCACTGCGGCGACGCCAAAGCCCCGCCGTCTCCTGGCCGAGCACATCGCCGCGAAGATGCGGCGGCCAAACAAGAGCGTCACTCCCCAAGCAGAGGAAGCGCGGCGCGAAAGCCGCCGCACCGCTACTCGAGAGCGAGTGAGACGACTTCGGTCCGATCCCGAATATCGCGCCGCCGAAGCGGCGGCGAAACGTCGGTGTTTCGCAGAAGGTCAAGAGTTACGAGCCCGCGAAACCGAGCAAAAGCGTTTGAGCGCCCAGAAGCCTCCAGATACTTTAATGACCGAGTGTTCGTTGCTCCTTGGGCTGTCTATGATTCCGGGGTGATCTTGCGCAAAACGTGGCCGAGTCTCGAAGCATAAGCTCGCAAAAACTTGGCTAAACCGAGATAAAGTCAGGTGGGGTCGACATGCAGCTTCGCTGTTTGCGCAGTCTTCGCACCACTGGTGTGAAGCTACCCCTAATTTTCTTGAGCCTCGCTCGCCTTCGCACGTGCCTCGCGCATTCTGCTTTTAGGGGCGAAGCACTTTGGGGCCGAGCCTTGTCCCTCGTCGTCCGTGGTCCGTCCGTAGCTCTGGTTTGCATGGAGACCGCTAGGGGTGCTGCGGTGCACAAGCGCTGTATATACTGTACACATGTTCAGTATATATATATATATATATATATATATATATATATATATATATATACACGGCGGATTCATGGTTACCCGAATGAATGATCCCCTGGTGCTTCGCCCACTCATCATCATTCACTTCGTGGATATGCGGTGCTTTTTTTTTTCTTTCGCCTTTCAATACTTTTCTGCCTCCTGTCCTTTGTTCAGGCTGTTTTGACGTGATACCGTTATGAGCCTAGTGTCGGTGTCGACACTAGGCTCATAACGGTATCTTCAAACGTTCTTGTATTGTTATTTACTACTAGCTCTTTTGGTGTTGGGCTCCTAAGCACGGAGGTTGCGGGACCAAATCCCGGCCACGGCGGCCGCATTTCGATGGAGGCGAAATGCGAAAACACCCGTGTACATGCATTTAGGTGCACGTTAAATAACCTCAGGTGGTCCAAATAATTCCAAAGTCCCCCCACCATATGGCGTGCCTCATAATCAGAGCGTTGTTTTGGCACGTAAAACCCCATAATTTAATTTCTTTACTAGCTCTTTATCTTTCTAAGCTTCCAAGTACTCTTATTTTTCTAAACACAAGTAATATTTGCAAATTCACAAAGCCGTTTGAAGTCAGAAGGATGGAATTTAGTCAAATTCATCCATTTCCCATCATTCGCACGCCGTCTGAAGTGCCATACTTGTAGCTCCCGTATATACTAGCGCCGGGGTTCCCTCTAATAATTTTTGTAGGTAACTCTATGATTATAAAAACCTTGCGCTCTTTGACAACGCTTCTATAAACACGCATAATTTTGGTGTAACACCCACGTATGCCGTCAGAAGAACGCGCACAACAGCCACGTGGACGGCCCGGGGTCCACTTTGGACCCCGGGCTGTCCACCTAGCTGTTCTGAATCTACGAGCTGGGATCGTGCTGACGCCGCACGGGTTTCGGCTTTCAACCTGCTGTAAGTCGTAGAAAAGGAGTAGAACAGAAGTGACTCACGACTCCTTGTTTTAAGCCTGTTGCGATCATCATCGTGCCTTCTCTGAATATCATCACTGGAAGAACACGTGGCTAGCGTGGACGAGCCGAAGGGAACCTACGTGGGCGTTTTTAACCATTCTGAGTAACGGCGAAGTCGCGGAGAACGGAGCTCTTCAAGCCGTCATAGTCTAAATACTCGTGGCTGCGGCAATAGCAGCAGGTGGATGAAAACTTCTGCTGGTGGCCTGAACCAGAAAACACCGCGAAGTGGGTGACGTGACGCCGGTGGGGCGCGCATACCCGCTTTACGGCCTCAATGAACCGGGGGGCTGGTTTCTTATCGGAAAATGCTGGAAGCATGACACCTAGGCACGAGGTTCTGCAGCTGTCGTCTTCCACGGCATGACGAGGCGAAAATGCCGAAGAAAAGACGTCGCAAGGGCACCAACGTGGCCCTACCTAATAATGCTTACCGAAACATGGTACATATCCGAATACGATGTACCCTGTCAATGCAAAAAAAAAAAAAACACTTGTTTATCGTGTTTTGAGTACACGTTAAACAATCTCAGGTAGTTAGAATTAATCCGGAGCACCTCACTACGGTGTCCCTCATAGTCTACTGCGCAGCATCCGTTTATATAGCCGCCATAGCAGCGGTACGTTAAACGCCACATTCTTTTTAAAGGTGGCCACATTTAGAATGTACGAATGTTGCTATTTAATCCTATGCCTTGGGTCTGGCGCGCGCGAATGTGCGGGGAGCCAGCACGAGCTCCCCTCTGTGGAAGCAGGAAGTATGGCCAAATGAACAACTGGACCGCGCGGCGCGGCCGTATGCAAAAAGAAGCGCCGCCTTTGAAGTGGCCGGAGCTAATTAATGGACGGCCACACTCCGTTCATTGTTCCAGTGCGAGGTGCGCCTGGAATGCCACACTACCTGCTCTGCTCACTCGCAGAGCTGAAGTGCGCCTCGGCGTGCCAGCGGCGCAGCGAGTAGGTCTGTTCATCGCATTGCTGTATACAGCAGTGTACTATGCATGCTGCTGCACTGTAGAGGCCCAGAAGATGTTTCCCGACCTGCTCGGAATGAGCTTACGGGTGCAGTCGCGCAGTTAACGCTATAACCAACCACCAACTCGGACATAAGTTCTGCCGAGCTGCGATATTTCGTGGCTTCAACTGTTCTCTTATATTTTACGGAACCGGCTTATACAGAGCTAGGGAAGGCGAGGACACAAACACGAGCTGTATGGGACAAGCGCTAGACATCGCGTGGCTATACTGCACCAATGCTTTACATGCGTTAACGACACACTTACATCAGAAAAATTCGTATGCAAAATGCCTCGCATATATTAATCTGCATTTTGCAGCCTTAAATGTGCCAGTACATGTGTGCTGTCAAACTTCAGCCTGCATCTGTATCTTTTGCAATGGTCTGTAGGATTTCCGAACCCTGCTATCGCCTGAAGTTGCGCACGATGCTCCCCAGTCTGCTATTAAGACACCTTCCGGTTTGTCTGATGCAACAGCTGTCGCATGGATATTTCATAAACTACCCCTCTGTGCACGCGACGAAGTGCGTGACATGCCTCTTTTCGCAGATGTCGCTGTTCTTCTGACACGTATGCGTGCGTTGTTTACAACTGCACGCATACGTGCCGAGAACAACTCTAGGACGCCACACTTTGCCGCATTTTGAGACGGTGAGACAATTTGTGCACATATGGCACAACAACTGTGTGCTTCTCTGAAACGAGCACGCGCACCGACCTTGCGGCTTCCTTCTATCAAATTTACCTCTTTTACGATGCTTTCGAAGGCAGTCTATGATGTCTCTTGTGGGAAGCCCGCCTCACTTAGACGATCCACTTGCATTGTGCTCTCCTCACGACCTGATGCTCACATGACCTGCCGAGGGCCTCGCGCAAGCAGCTGACAGCAATGATTCGCTCGACGAGCGTCTAGTGAGCCGACCAACTTGAAATCACCTTTTTTTGATCGAGGTTGGTGCCTCCAGCGGGCATAATGATTCCTAAATATGAGACATAGATCCAGGAACTGCTGAAAACCATTCTGTGGAAGCTCGCGGGTGAATTTACGCCCTCGGGCACAGGACTCGAGCACGTCAACAGCGATGGCAATCTGGTCAGCCTCCTCAGAGCGAACATACCTAAATAAAATGTGGTTGATCCTCTTATATAGGAATCGGTATAGAACACGAAAGTGAAACGTGTCTTCACAGAAGTAGTGTAATGTTTATTGCACATTGATATATAATGTCTATTGGTGTTTTGTGGCTAAGCGCCCTTAGGCGTTGATGCACCCACGCTGACGCCTGGTGGCACGTCTCCTCCATCACGACTACCAACGTCGATGACCATGAGCAACCGTCGTGCATATGGAAGCTGCACTACGCTGCACACGCTAGCACAACGCGAAAGACGAAGCACGTAACTGACACACTAATACAACGCGCAAGACAAAGCACGTAACTGAATCGTCACCGAGTCAATCAGCGCGTACAGCGCGTCGTAATTGCAGCCTCCGCGATCAACTTCAGAAACATTTTCAGAGCTAATTGCGGAGGCCACGCTCCGCTGTGCTGTGTACGGTGAACGCCACCTAGTAGTGCTTCTGCGAGAACGCGTTGGTAGTGCTTCTTGATGCCAGCGTCCCTTCGAATGCTGGCATCGAGGCGTCGCAGTGCTGAGACCACCGAAGCGTTCACTGTCGGTGCGCGTTAGTGTCATAATGCAGTACTTCTCTTTTCTGCTCGTAGGCGGCGGCACCGCCCGAGCAAGAGCGCGGGTACACGGAGGAGTGTTAGATATATAAGGCGCGTCTGTGTAGCTCTCTGCAAATGCGTTTGTGGCGCAATGGGTTAAACGCTCGGCGATCTATCGTCGCGGACCGAGAGGTCGTGGGTTCGATTTCCAAATTTTGCATGTTTGTGGAACTTTTTCTTCTGGTTTCTTTCTTTGTATTATGTTCGTGTATGTTCGTGTGACGTATTTTCCGTGACGGAAATACGTCAGTGAAAGTCTTGGTGGACCCCGGCATAAAACACTTTCGTGTTAAAAAAAAGAAGACACGAGGTAATCGTTAACATGCCGAAAAATATTCACCACATTGCCTGTGTCAAGAGAGAGAGAATAAGCTTTAATCAAAAGAGCACGCGAGCGTAGGTAGCTCCTCCGCTCTGCAGTGGGTGGTCCCCTCAGTCCAGGAGTGCACCGGCCTTAGCTGCCCTTCTCGCTCGGTTGACCAGGTTGAGCTGGTCCGTCGAGTCGGAGCTGGACAGCGCTGCCTCCTATTGCCGGGTGGTGGGGTGTATTATGGGTGTGAGCTGTGGTGTGTTTGCGCAAGCCCATACCATGTGGTAAAGCGTTGCACATTGATCGCAGTGTGGACATTTATAGGAATACAGCACAGGGTGTATGGCGTGGTAAAGACTCAAATGTGGGTATGTGTTTGTTTGGAGTTTTCATGCGCGCTTCAATGCGCTTGTCGCAATGGCCTAAAAGTAAATCGCTAAGAATAGGAGCCACGCAGGACCCGATGCAAAATGCATGCCTCTGCACTACGTTCCTACCATTAAAATGAACGAAAGTTGAGAACAGATAAAAGCTAAACATTTTAAAGAAATTGTCTGAAGATAAAGCTGCGGAGTTCTGATGGCGAACAGGGTCCAGTTCATTAGTATCTCTAACAGCTCTGAGGAGTTCAGATATTGGTGTCGAGTATAGCACAAGTCTACCTCGTCAACTGAAAATCCATAAAATGGCTCGGAAATTTTTGCACTGCTTGCAAGGAATTAAATTACTTCTTTCCAGTTACGGACCAGGTTAGGGCCGGCAATCTTCGTGTAGTCTCCTACACCTTTCTGCTCTCCCATTACTGGTAGAAGGGCATTGTTTGTCTCGCAAATGCAGTCGATACAGCCTGTCTTAAAAGCTTTACTCATTAAGAATAAATGTTTTCTCTCTCTCTCTCTCTCTCTCCTCTTTACGCCCGACGACGACGACGACGACGGCGACGACGACGACGACGACGACGGCGACGACGACGACGACGACGACGACAACAACAACAACAACAACAACAACAACAACAACAACAACAACACAACAACAACAACAACAACAACAACAACAACAACAACAACAACAACAACAACAACAACAACACATCATTCTGGTACAGCGTTTCTGCCCTACGAGCTAAAATAGCGTAGCGCACAGACCGAATGGCACAGCCGCTCTTTGTAAACAGACGTAAATAGCGCGGCGCACACGTAAAAGTCGTCTGCCGCCTGCAAAGAGACGACTGCTGCCGAGCCAATCCAAAGTGGCGAATTAATAGTCAGCCAACAGTGTCCGGTGTGTTCTGGCGTAGTAATTTAGAGCCCGTGGTTGCTTAGTGGCTATGGTGTTGGGCTACTAAGCACGAGGTCGCGGGATCGAATCCCGACCACGGCGGCCGCATTTCGATGGGGGAGAAATGTGAAAACACCCGTGTACTTAGATTTAGGTGCACGTTAAATAACCCCATGTGGTCCAAATTTTCCGGAGTGTCCCACTACGGCGCGCCTCATAATCAGATCGTGGTTTTGGCACGTAAAACCCCATAATTTAATTTAATTTAATTTTAAGAATTACGTCGTTCACAGAGATAGCGAGAGAGAGAGAGAGAGAAATGAACTGGAAAGGCGGGAGGTTAATTATAAGAGAGGCTTTCGATTTGCTATCCATCCTATATTTACTGGACTGTGTTTTCCGTGCTTGTGCCCGTATAGAGAGACATTCCTTGCGCTCTCGTGTTCGTGTGTGTATGTATCGTGATTCTTGGTATTTACTTCTTTTTTTTCTTCCTTTTTAATTGTTGCTTGGGTAACAACTTTGGGATAGCCGACTCTGACGCAGCCTACTTTACCATATCCCCCCCCCCCCCACACACACACACCAAAGAAAAGAAACGAAAAAAAAAGAAGAAAAAAAAAAGAGATAAACTTAGTTTGGGAAGGGACAACAGTGGTAAAAAAGATGGAAAGAATAGCGTAGAAAGAAAGCGAATGCGCGAAAAAAAGAAGGAATAAAATAGGGACGGGGAATTTCCGGGAGTGTCAGGGTCTCTAATATATTTGTCAACTTGAAACGCTTTGACCGATTTCTGGTGTGGTGACCGCATTCCAGAACGGCTTCTCCGAAAGTGGCCGGTTGGCGATAAGGGTCACGCGGTCGACTGCAACCGCCTGTGTGCGAGTGAGGAGAACGGTAAATATATGTTGGATAGTTTCCCTACTACCGCAGTTGTCACTAGCAGCACAGTCGGCCATTCCGATACGGAATGCAACGGCTTTTGTAAACGCTACCCCAAACCACAGTCGGCAAATTACTATTGTCTTGGTTCGGGATATATAGTGCAGTTGGGGCACCGAGTCTAAGACAGTGTCAAGGCAATGTAGATTTATGTGTTGGAAACTTGGGGAGTTCCTATGTACTGCATAGCATCATTCTTCATGAGCAGATCGAGCAGCTTCATCGGCATGCTTGTCGACCTATCTGGCCGAACAGCTTGGCTTGTAATCCACTGAAACGTGACGTGATGTACTTGCTTGGCGAGGTGGTGAAGGAGTTGTCGAGTTTGTATAACCAGTTGTTCACTGATCACTGATCCCGCAAACTCGTCCATGCAACTCGTCCATGCACTTGTTCAAGCCATCGGCGTGAAGACGAGTGTGGATTTTGTGTTATTGGCACAAAAGGAGCAGAGACAGCTACTTCAGAGCTGGTGATGAGAATTGTGCCTTCGTCGGAATTTCCTTGTACCACTCAGTCGAAGTTGTGACTGAGCGATGCACATAGAGGAACTCTCTCGCTGCAGCTGGATAATTTGATGGAAGGTACGCGCGATAAGTCACTATCGTTTGACAAAAAGAGGCACGTGGTCCGTCTTCTGGAAGTGAGGCGAAATGATGGCAATGTTGTTATATTAGCGATTTGGTTGCTACGGTTAATTAGTGGACCTTTTTAACACGAAAGTGTTTTATATGCCGGTCCACCAAGACTTCACTGACGTATTTCCGTCACGGAAATACGTCACAGAACATAATACAAAGAAGAAACCAGAGAAAAAGTTCCACAAACATGCAAATTTGAAATCGAACCCACGACCTCTCGGTCCGAGACGATAGATCGCCGCGCGTTTAACCCCATTGCGCCACAAACGCATTTGCAGAGAGCTACACGACGCGCCTTTATATCTAACACTCCTCCGTGTACCCGCGCTCTTGCTCGGGGTGGTGCCGCCGCCTACGAGCAGAAAAGAAGTACTGCATTATGACACTAACTCGCACCGACAGTGAACGCTTCGGTGCTCCCATACGACGCCTCGATGCCAGCTTCGAAGGGACGCTGGCATCAAGAAGCACTACCAACGCCACTTAGGTGGCGTTCACCGTACTCAGCACAGCGGAGCGTGGCTTCCGCAATTAGCTCTGAAAATTTTTCTGAAGTTGATCGCGGAGCTGCAATTACGACGCGCTTACGCGCTGATTTGACTCGGTGACGATTCTTTACGTGCTTTTGTCTTGCGCGTTGTATTATGTGTCAGTTACGTGCTTCGTCTTTCGCGTTGTGCTAGCGTGTGCACGTAGTGCAGCTTCCTATGCACGACGGTTGCTCATGGTCATCGACGTTGGGTAGTCGTGATGGAGGAGACGTGCCACCAGGCCAGCGTGGGTGCATCAACGCCTAAGGGCGCTTTAGCCACAAACACCAATAGACATTATATATCATGTGCATAAACCTTACCCTACTTCTGTGAAGACACGTTTCACTTTCGTGTTCTATACCGTTCCTATATAAAGGATCAACCACATTTTTAACTGTTTAGCGACATTCATTTT